>NC_045453.1:21199921-21253772 GCF_002776525.5 Piliocolobus tephrosceles | reverse complement strand
TTCGTATAAGGAGTAAGGAAAGGATCCAGTTTCAGCTTTCTACTTATGGCTAGCCAATTTTCCCAGCACCATTTATTAAATAGGGAATCCTTTCCCCATTTCTTGTTTTTCTCAGGTTTGTCAAATATCAGATGGTTGTAGATGTGTGGCATTATTTCTGAAGGCTCCGTTCTGTTCCATTGGTCTATATCTCTGTTTTGGTACCAGTACCATGCTGTTTTGGTTACTGTAGCCTTGTAGTATAGTTTGAAGTCAGGTAGCATGACGCCTCCGGCTTTGTCCTTTTGACTTAGGATTGTCTTGGCAATGCGGGCTCTTTTTTGGTTCCATATGAACTTTAAAGCAGTTTTTTCCAATTCTGTGAAGAAACTCATTGGTAGCTTGATGGGGATGGCATTGAATCTATAAATAACCTTGGGCAGTATGGCCATTTTCACGATATTGATTCTTCCTATCCATGAGCATGGTATGTTCTTCCATTTGTTTGTGTCCTCTTTGATTTCACTGAGCAGTGGTTTGTAGTTCTCCTTGAAGAGGTCCTTTACATCCCTTGTAAGTTGGATTCCTAGGTATTTTATTCTCTTTGAAGCAATTGTGAATGGAAGTTCATTCCTGATTTGGCTCTCTGCTTGTCTGTTACTGGTGTATAAGAATGCTTGTGATTTTTGCACATTAATTTTGTATCCTGAGACTTTGCTGAAGTTGCTTATCAGCTGAAGAAGATTTTGGGCTGAGACGATGGGGTTTTCTAAATACACAATCATGTCATCTGCAAACAGGGACAATTTGACTTCTTCTTTTCCTAACTGAATACCCTTGATTTCTTTCTCTTGCCTGATTGCCCTAGCCAGAACTTCCAACACTATGTTGAATAGGAGTGGTGAGAGAGGGCATCCCTGTCTTGTGCCAGTTTTCAAAGGGAATTTTTCCAGTTTTTGCCCATTCAGTATGATATTAGCTGTGAGTTTGTCATAAATAGCTCTTATTATTTTGAGGTACGTTCCATCAATACTGAATTTATTGAGCGTTTTTAGCATGAAGGGCTGTTGAATTTTGTCAAAAGCCTTTTCTGCATCTATTGAGATAATCATGTGGTTCTTGTCTTTGGTTCTGTTTATATGCTGGATTACGTTTATTGATTTGCGAATGTTGAACCAGCCTTGCATCCCAGGGATGAAGCCCACTTGATCATGGTGGATAAGCTTTTTGATGTGCTGCTGAATCCGGTTTGCCAGTATTTTATTGAGGATTTTTGCATCGATGTTCATCAGGGAGATTGGTCTAAAATTCTCTTTTTTTGTTGTGTCTCTGCCAGGCTTTGGTATCAGGATGATGTTGGCCTCATAAAATGAGTTAGGGAGGATTCCCTCTTTTTCTATTGATTGGAATAGTTTCAGAAGGAATGGTACCAGCTCCTCCTTGTACCTCTGGTAGAATTCAGCTGTGAATCCATCTGGTCCTGGGCTTTTTTTGGTGGGTAGGCTATTAATTGTTGCCTCAATTTCAGAGGCTGCTATTGGTCTATTCAGGGATTCAACTTCTTCCTGGTTTAGTCTTGGAAGAGTGTAAGTGTCCAGGAAATTATCCATTTCTTCTAGATTTTCTAGTTGATTTGCGTAGAGGTGTTTATAGCATTCTCTGATGGTAGTTTGTATTTCTGTGGGGTTGGTGGTGATATCCCCTTTATCATTTTTTATTGCGTCTATTTGATTCCTCTCTCTTTCCTTCTTTATTAGCCTTGCTAGCGGTCTGTCAATTTTGTTGATCTTTTCAAAAAACCAACTCCTGGATTCATTGATTTTTTGGAGGGTTTTTTGTGTCTCTATCTCCTTCAGTTCTGCTCTGATCTTAGTTATTTCTTGCCTTCTGCTGGCTTTTGAATGTGTTTGCTCTTGCCTCTCTAGTTCTTTTAATTGTGATGTTAGAGTGTCAATTTTAGATCTTTCCTGCTTTCTCTTGTGGGCACTTAGTGCTATAAATTTCCCTCTACACACTGCTTTAAATGTGTCCCAGAGATTCTGGTATGTTGTATCTTTGTTCTCATTGGTTTCAAAGAACATCTTTATTTCTGCTTTCATTTCGTTATGTGCCCAGTAGTCATTCAGGAGCAGGTTGTTCAGTTTCCATGTAGTTGAGCGGTTTTGATTGAGTTTCTTAGTCCTGAGTTCTAGTTTGATTGCACTGTGGTCAGAGAGACAGTTTGTTATAATTTCTGTTCTTTTACATTTGCTGAGGAGTGCTTTACTTCCAATTATGTGGTCAATTTTGGAATAAGTGTGATGTGGTGCTGAGAAGAATGTATATTCTGTTGACTTGGGGTGGAGAGTTCTATAGATGTCTATTAGGTCCGCTTGGTGCAGAGATGAGTTCAATTCCTGGATATCCTTGTTAACTTTCTGTCTCGTTGATCTGTCTAATGTTGACAGTGGAGTGTTGAAGTCTCCCATTATTATTGTATGGGAGTCTAAGTCTCTTTGTAAGTCTCTAAGGACTTGCTTTATGAATCTGGGTGCTCCTGTATTGGGTGCATATATATTTAGGATAGTTAGCTGTTCCTGTTGAATTGATCCCTTTACCATTATATAATGGCCTTCTTTGTCTCTTTTGATCTTTGATGGTTTAAAGTCTGTTTTATCAGAGACTAGGATTGCAACCCCTGCTTTTTTTTGTTCTCCATTTGCTTGGTAGATCTTCCTCCATCCCTTTATTTTGAGCCTATGTATGTCTCTGCATGTGAGATGGGTCTCCTGAAGACAGCAGACTGATGGGTCTTGACTCTTTATCCAGTTTGCCAGTCTGTGTCTTTTAATTGGAGCATTTAGTCCATTTACATTTAAGGTTAATATTGTTATGTGTGAACTTGATCCTGCCATTATGATATTAACTGGTTATTTTGCTCATTAGTTGATGCAGTTTCTTCCTAGGCTCGATGGTCTTTACATTTTGGCATGTTTTTGCAATGGCTGGTACCGGTTGTTCCTTTCCATGTTTAGGGCTTCCCTCAGGGTCTCTTGTAAGGCAGGCCTGGTGGTGACAAAATCTCTAAGCATTTGCTTATCTGTAAAGGATTTTATTTCTCCTTCACTTATGAAACTTAGTTTGGCTGGATATGAAATTCTGGGTTTAAAATTCTTTTCTTTAAGAACGTTGAATATTGGCCCCCACTCTCTTCTGGCTTGTAGAGTTTCTGCCGAGAGATCTGCTGTCAGTCTGATGGGCTTCCCTTTGTGGGTAACCCGACCTTTCTCTCTGGCTGCCCTTAAGATTTTTTCCTTCATTTCAACTTTGGTGAATCTGGCAATTATGTGTCTTGGAGTTGCTCTTCTGGAGGAGTATCTTTGTGGCGTTCTCTGTATTTCCTGAATTTGAATGTTGGCCTGCCCTGCTAGGTTGGGGAAGTTCTCCTGGATGATATCCTGTAGAGTGTTTTCCAATTTGGTTCCATTTTCCCCCTCACTTTCAGGCACCCCAATCAGACGTAGATTTGGTCTTTTTACATAATCCCATACTTCTTGCAGGCTTTGTTCATTTCTTTTTCTTCTTTTTTCTTTTGGTTTCTCTTCTCGCTTCATTTCATTCATTTGATCCTCCATTGCTGATACTCTTTCTTCCAGTTGATCGAGTCGGTTACTGAAGCTTGTGCATTTGTCACGTATTTCTCATGTCATGGTTTTCATCTCTGTCATTTCGTTTATGACCGTCTCCGCATTAATTAGTCTAGCTGTCAATTCTTCCACTCTTTTTTCAAGATTTTTAGTTTCTTTGCGCTGGGTACGTAATTCCTCCTTTAGCTCTGAGAGGTTGGATGGACTGAAGCCTTCTTCTCTCATCTTATCAAAATCAGTCTCTGACCAGCTTTGATCCATTGCTGGCGATGGGCTGTGCTCCTTTGCAGGAGGAGATGCGCTCTTATTTTTTGAATTTCCAGCTTTTCTGCCCTGCTTTTTCCCCATCTTTGTGGTTTTATCTGTCTCTGGTCTTTGATGATGGTGACGTACTGATGGGGTTTTGATATAGGTGTCCTTCCTGTTTGATAGTGTTCCTTCTGACAGTCAGGACCCTCAGCTATAGGTCTGTTGGAGATTGCTTGAGGTCCACTCCAGACCCTGTTTGCCTGGGTATCAGCAGCAGAGGTTGCAGAAGATAGAATATTGCTGAACAGCGAGTGCACCTGTCTGATTCTTGCTTTGGAAGCTTCCTCTCAGGGGTGTACTCCACCCTGTGAGGTGTGGGGTGTCAGACTGACCCTAGTGGGGGATGTCTCCCAGTTAGGCTACTCAGGGGTCAGTGACCCACTTGAGCGGGCAGACTGCCCCTTCTCAGATCTCAACCTCCGTGTTGGGAGATCCACTGCTCTCTTCAAAGCTGTCAGACAGAGTCGTTCGCGTCTGGACAGGCCTCTGCTGCTTTAGCTGAGCCCTGTCCCCAGAGGCGGAGTCTACAGAGACAGGTAGGTTTCCTTGAGCTGCTGTGAGCTCCACCCAGTTCGAGCTTCCCAGTGGCTTTATTTACCTACTTAAGCCTCAGCGATGGCGGGCGCCCCTCCCCCAGCCTCGCTGCTGCCTTGTGGTTAGATTGCCGCAGACTGCTGTGTTAGCAAGGAGGGAGGCTCCGTGGGCGTGGGACCCTCCCGGCCAGGTGTGGGATATAATCTCCGGTGTGCCGGTGTTACAGCGTAGTATTGGGGTGGGAGTTACCCGATTTTCCAGGTGTTGTGTGTCTCAGTTCCCCTGGCTAGGAAAAGGGACTCCCTTCCCCCTCACGCTTCCCAGGTGAGGCGATGCCTCGCCCTGCTTCAGCTCTCGCTGGTCAGGCTGCAGCAGCTGACCAGCACCGATTGTCCGGCACTCCCGAGTGAGATGACCCCAGTACCTCAGTTGAAAATGCAGAAATCACCGGTCTTCTGTGTCGCTCGCGCTGGGAGATGGAGACTGAAGCTGTTCCTATTCGGCCATCTTGCTCCGCCCCCCAGTAATGTGTTTTAAAAAACCCCCAAAACAAAAAACCAAACCAACAAGTATCACCAAAGCCTGAACCTCATATCCACCTCCTAAGCCATGGCATGCACTTAAACTTGGCCTAGGGAAGGAAGGACCTTCATGAACAAATGTCCTATGTGCCACCAGCCTAGCCCACCACCATTAATTACTCGTTGAGTTGCTATGAGGACACTAAAGCACACACCTTGTGGGCTGCCTTGAGTTTTCTGTCCTCCACAATGCTGCACAAGCAAAAGGCCAGGGGTCTTTAGTCGGTCCTCTCCACCCCCTTTCTATATTTAATGAATGACTTTTTTTTGGATATGGAGTCTCATTCTGTTGCCCAGGCTGGAGTGCAGTGGCACGATCTCAGCTCATTGTAACCTCTGCCTCCAGGCAGCTGGGATTACAGGTGCACACCACAGTGCCCTGCTAATTTTCGTATTTTTAGTAGAGACAGGGTTTTACCATGTTGGCCAGGCTGGTCTTGAACTTCTGATCTTAAGTGATCTGCCCACCTTGGCCTCTCAAGTTCTGAGATTATAGGCATGAGTCACTGTGCCCAGCCATTAATGACTTTAAGTTAATTAGAACCCTCTGGTGACTGTGTAACAGGAGGTGGGGACGTAGTAAGAAATCGCCTTCACAATTCACTACAAGGTGAACAAATCCGGGCGTGTCCTCTAGGGAAAGTCTGTCTCACCTGCTCTCTGTCTTCCTTGAGAACCTGCTTTAGAGCAGCCTCCTCTTCTCTTCCCCAGTGACAGGGAGCCTGGTGGGAAAGAGACAGGGGCAACAAGAGGGGCAAGAGGACAGTGTCCCAACACGTACAGATGAGCAAATACCCAGATTCAAACAAAAACCTAAGTTTATGGGAAAATTAATGCTCAAATACGTAAAGGGTCTTGCCCAAGGTCACGAGGCTGGCAAGTGGGGTTTCAATGAGGTGGAACTGTATCTTGCTGTGGAACTCATACCCTTTCCACTGCACCAGTGCTTATTTTTGAGACAGAGTTTTGGTCTTGTTGCCCAGGCTGGAGTGCAGTGGCATGATCTCGGCTCACTGCAACCTCCAGCTCCTGAGTTCAAGCAATTCTCCTGCCTCAGCCTCCAGAGTAGCTGGAATTACAGGTGTGCACCACCACACCCAGTTAATTTTTTTATATTTAGAGATGGACTTTCACCATGTTGGCAAGGCTGGTGTCGAACTCCTAACCTCAGATGATCCACCCACCTCAGCCTCCTAAAGTGCTGGAAATACAGGCATGAGCCACCATGGCCAGCTGCACCAGTGATTTTCTAATTGGACCCTTAGAGTCTAAGAAGGTGCCATCAGGGTCTAGGGGCTGGGGCAGGCAGGCCCAGGAGTAGGACCTGCCTTTTAGCTGCTTTTTATGTTGAGTCCTAGATAAGATGTGTAAGAGTGTGTCCGTGTGTGTGTCTCTGTGTGTGTTGCCAAATAAAATACAGGATTCTTGGTTAAATCTGAATTTTTGATAATCACGAAATTAATTTTTTAGTATAACCATGTCCTATGTGATATTTGGTGCATACTTATATGAAAAATTATTCTTTGCTTTTCTGAAATACATTTTTTTGTGTGCTGAATCTGGTGAACCCGGTTGTGTGTAGGTTTAGAGGAAAAATAGTTTTGGAAGCCACTGTGCCACCACGCATTAACTTCCCTCAGGCCTTGTGGTTTTGAGGCCTCTTCCCCACACTGGGCCCTGCCTATAATTTTCTACTCTATCCCTTTCCCACCATCAAGGAAACACCGTGAAGGGGAGGTGGCAAATTGTACTTAGCATAGCAGAGGGGGCTGTGGCTGGGCTGGTGGTATCGCTTGTTTACTTGGGTTTTCTTTCCATTGTCACTGTTCAAAGGCCGAATGTGGTGATGTCTGCATTTTGCCCCTTTTCCATTAGGGGAGAGGGGACAGATCTTGTTTGTGACTCTGTGTGTGTGTATGTATGTGTGTATTTGCCTGTGAGTGCTTCTGTGTGTGCATGTCTGTGTATGTGTGCGTGTGTGTGTGTGTGTTCATTGTAGGCAGGTGCTGTAGGTCAGGTGTTTTGGGCTGGACTTAACTCACCAGCTCAGACACCTATGAGCTTAGAGGGTCTGCAAAGCTCCTTCAGCCACATTTCTTCCCCATAATTCCCAGCAAACTCCCTGGTCCTCTGGGTTCAAGGCCTCAGCCTGTTTTCCAGGTCCTTCCAGGCAGGTGGGGACTGCTAGCCGCATTCTGGAGCTGGGTGTCTACTTGGGAGACTTAGGGGCCTTAGGGTCTCAGATGTCCCTGGCCTGGGAGGTCGCTCAGCTGTGACTCAGCCGGGCCCGGGTGAGGCTCAGCAGAATCCTCGGGGCCCCCATGGCCTCCCACTGCTCCAGCCCCTGCCGCCTCCACCCACAGTGTCTGGGACAGCCTGTCTCCTCCCATGTCTCTCGCCCCTCATGACCTCTTTCACTGATATCATCCTGGATGGACAATTGGTCCTTTCAAACTCTTCATGCCACCCCGACTCTCCCCCAACCCCCTCGAGGGGATCTTTCTTTTGATATGTGTAAGGCATGCTATTCCTTCTACTGCTTTCTTGGCAGCATTTTGTGAAGAATGCCTGACTTATGTTTAATGACAGATGGAGAGAAAGAGAGAGAGAGAAAATTGCTGTTGCTCTATGGGTCCTTCCGTTGAGAGGCTGAAATACAATCCCAACAGTTTGTCCGACCATGCTCTGGCTGAGTTTGGGTTGGAGCTTGGAGCAGATGGGATTTTATGAGGGTTGTAAAAGTCAAGCTTTTAATGTATCTCAACCAAATCAATGTGTAAAGGAGAAATGTTAAAAGTAGGGAAAATGACTGGGGTCTGGAGCACAAGAACACGAAACTGGGGCACAGGTGGCTTTAATAGCTCACGAAATTTGGCTGAAACTCTTCCATGAGAGCAGAAGAGGCTGCAGAGTCACCCTCGTGGGGTGGGGATAAACGTCTCGCTCCTGAGTGAGGACAGTGTGCACGGGGCTTTATAACAAAATTCTAGCATCATCCATATAATACACTCTTGTGGTTAATTCTGCCTGAGTTTTCATTTAAACCCAGGCCATCTCATTGGTAGAACGCAATTACATTAGAGAAAAACTGTTTCTATGTCTTGAGATATTATGATTATGAAAAATAGCAACATAAACAACTATTAAGTCAGAAGAAATTTAATTATATTTTGTGCCGCCTCTCTGGGCTGGCACGCTGCTATAGACATGATTCACATCAACAAAGCACGGCTAATTTTTGCAGTACAGTACACGTTTTCTCCCTTAATTACAAATAATTGTGTTGTGTAGTTCATACTAATGCCCGAGGCCTCAAAGTGCACGTTCAGGAATAAAGGGTTAGTTTGGGGGTGGATTCTAAACAGGTGTAACTGTGGTCTCCTGGGGGCTACGTGCCTTTAACCTTGGAAAGCAATGAGGTTTAATCAGAATTCCTACCAGTGAAAGACAGCAGGGCTGCCTCCAATTAGGAGGACAGTTTGCAGAGAGCTGTGACAATTTGTCTAGCTGCTTAACCATCCACCCATAGTTCTTTTTTGGATAAGCAGGGAAGGAAGATTAAACACGTGGATTTCACTGTGTGATGAAACCAAGGCACATAAGCCTTGTTTAAGTAGCATTAATACACATGTAAGTGAATATTAAAATATTAAAATAAGGCATCTCCAGGCAGCACAGCTCCAGATCTCTGTGGAAAAGGTAGAGCTCATGGATCTTTGGTGGACAAAAGTTCTTTAAAGGGGAAAAACAGGATCCATTTGACCATAAATGCAATTCAATTTAGGGCTCTCTCTAAGACAGCACACTGGGTTTGGCAATCCCCATCCAGAAAAATCACTTATGAACTGATATGTTAGTGATTTAATAAAAGAGCAGTACAGCCCCAAGGCCAGTGTTCTAACTAACCTGGGCTCTGCCTCCACCGGCTGGCCCCTCCTTCCTCATTAGCTGACCTCCCTGGGCCTCAGTTTCCTCATCTTAGGAATGGGGTTACTATCAAGGACACTGCAAGCTGTCATGTGGATTAAGATTAATGAAGGTAAAATGCATACTCGGTGACTGGTTTAGGGTGGTGCACAATGAGCATTCATGGAATCAGAAACGTGCTGTCATATGGGACCTCGGGATATTCTTCCATTGCCTGCAAAACTGGACTGTGAAAATCCAGGACAGTGGGTCCTCATGAATCCAATTTCCACCATCAACCCTCTAAAGGGTTCCCCTGTGGATAAAACAATTTTTATAGCCTGTTTGCAGCTACATTCACTGAGATTCATAAAGAATCATAAGCTGGGCTATAGGAGTTATTAGCTGGTGTTGTCTGTTTAGATGATTAGTGAATTAAGGGCTTTTTTCTTTGACTTCTACAAACACCATACTCCAGTGGGCCATTAACAGACACTATTTGGGACTGATGGCCACAGGTTCTCTGTCTCAGCAGCGAGGACCGCCCCCAACAAATAGGCATTGTTCTTGAGTTACTCGCAGGTTGAGTTCTGACCCTGCAGTGTCACTGCAGAGCAGGCAGCCGGCCTTCCCTGGAGGAAGGGGAGGGAAAGGGAAGATATCTGAGCTGCTTTGCAGGGGATCTGCTGCCGTCATGGATCCCAGGAAGCAAAGGGCTGCTTTATGTTTTGGAGGCTACCTGCTTGGGCTCCAGGAAGGTGTTTTGACCAAGGTGACCGGAGTGTGCAGCAGCCTTGGACATCTTTGGTGAGATCCTCATTTTTTCATTCAATCTTTAACAAATGTGCATTAGGTTGTTAAGCCCTGGACCACAGCAAACATTGGGGTATAGAGTCTGACCCTGTTCTAGGGTTGCCAGATCAAACACAGGACAGCCTGTTAAATGTGAATTTCAGATAAACAAAGAATAGTATTTTATTGTAAATATAAGTACAGGTCGGGCGCAGTGGCTCATGCCTGTAATCCTAGCACTTTGGGAAGCAGAGGTGGGCAGATTGCCTGAGCTCAGGAGTTTGAGACCAGCCTGGGCAACATGGTGAAACCCCATCTCTACTAAAATACAAAAAATTAGCCAGGCATGGTGGTGGGTGCATGTAATCCCGGCTACTCGGGAGGCTGAGGCAGGAGAATCATTCGAACCCAGGAGGTAGAATTTGCAGTGAGCTGAGATCATGCCACTGTACTCCAGCCTGGACGACAGAGGAAGACTCTGTCTCCCCCCGCAAAAAAAAAAAAAAAAAAAGTACACTTCTTGGTAAACCCCTATCCTGCTCCCAAGGGATTAGGTCAGAGTTTCTTAAGCTCAGCACTGTTGACATTTGCAATCGTGTCATTCTTCATTGTGGGGCTGTCGTGTGCATTGTAGAATGATTGACAGCATCCCTGGCGTCTCTCTACCCTTAGATGCCAGTAGAGACATCCCCCGCGATATGACACCAAATATGTCTCCAGATATTGTGACATGTTCCTATGACATAAAATCACCCCTGACTGAGAACTGGGTTAAGCCTAGTAGGCTACAAACTTACAAAGAGTTTGTGGCAGCAACTACTGGTTGCTTACCCAGTATTTAGTCTCTCTTGTTAATAGAATTCTGGTTTTTTGGGGGAACACACGATGAACTTTCAAAAACTCCTGTTGAGATTCACACTGCCAAGGAATGGCTCTTGCCATTCCCCTAAGGAAGTGTCTCCCAAAACTTGGGGAACAAGAGGGTTTAGATGAGAAGGAACCAAAATGGTCAGAGTGCCTTCCACAAGTCTGGTGGCTCTGATCAGGCAGGTGTTGGAATCTTGCAGAAAGGAGCTTTCTTTGTGACTTGTCCAGTCTGTGTCCATCATGTCCTGTTGTCAGAATCGTTGACTCAGAGAAGCAATTTGGAGGGAGTGGATTAATCTCTCAGGACCTGGGAACCTGGAAGAGAGCTCAGAGCAGAATGTTAGACTCTCCCCTCAGGCAGGAACCTGTCCCTCAATGGGGAGGAATCAGCACTGCTCTGAGTCAACCAGTGCAGTACCAGAGTGAGCCTATGATCGATTCTGGCCAATGAGATGTAAAAGGAAGTGTCCTGGGCTTTGCAGGAATAATGTTCTCTTCATTAAATCTAGAGGTCCTGAGCATCTGGAGGCCCCTGACTCCTGTGCCCTTCATCCTGCTTTAGACACTGTCACGTGAGGTGCTGAGGCTTGGAGTTATGGCAGTCATATGGTGATTGTGGGCAGAGACTTTACCAACCTGAAGGCTGAGCAAAAGGAGGGAGAGTCTGAGTGGCTGAACCAGCCCCAAGACCTCTTGTTAAGTCAGCAGGAAATGTCCTCAGAGTATTGTTACTTACAGTCAGAGCCCCCCCGCAAGGATCCAGGTTTATGTGGTCAATAATAATGTGAGTTCAGCTGTATTAGGTTTCTGTGGCTGCTGTAACTAATTGCTACAAACTTAGTGGCTTAAAAGAACACATATTCACACTCTTGTAGCTCTAGAGGTCAGAAGTCAGAAATGAGTCTTACGGGGCTCACATCGAGGTGTCAGCAGTGGTTCCTCCTGGATCTCCATGGAGAATGTGCTCCTCATCTCTTCCAGCTTCCAGGGGCTGCCTTCCTTGACTTCCTTGCTCCAATCTCTGCTTCTCTCACCACATCATCTTCTCCTCTAACAGAGCCCCTTGTGATTACATTGAACCCACCTGAATTGTCCTGAATCCGGGATAATCTCCCCAGCTCAAGATGCTTAATTTAATCACCTCTGCAGAGCCCCCTTCTATCAAGTAAGGTAAGATCTTGGCAAGTTCCGGGGATTAGGATGTGGACATCTTTGGGGGGTCATTACTGAGCCTTCCACAATGACGATTGACACATTCCAGGGATTAGGATGTGAACACCTTTGGAGGGTCGTTACTGAGCCCACCACGTGACAGTACTAATGCTGCTAGGCTACTGAGGCTGTCAGTCTTGTTCGATCTCTTTCCTGCTCTATGCCTTTGTTTTCTGATCTGTAATTAAAGATTCTCTTCCTTCCTTTACCATCTCCAGGCAGTTGGTCTCTATAGCTCATGTCTCTCTGAGTTCCAGACCCCTGTACCTACCTGGCTTTCTGGAATCTCCACCAGGATGTTTCAAAGGCACCCAAAACTAAGCGCATCTAAGAATGAAGCCAGGATCTCCCATCCCGGTCCTTTGCCTGCTCCCCTCCTAGGCTTGTCTTCTCAGACAATGGCACCTTCACCTGTCTGCTTGCTAATCCCCACCATGCACTCCATTATCCAGGCCTGTGGATTTCACCTGCCATGTATCTCCCAGATCTGGTCCCTCCATCTGCACTACCACCACCCTTGTCTAAGTTGTCATCATCTCCTGTCTGAGTCTTTGCAATGACCTCCTGATCAGCTTCACATGTCCTTGCTGACGTTGCTCAAGTTCCTTCTCTACAGCAGCAGCCAGAGTGATCGTCTCTAATTGCAAATCTGATCGACTCTATTCCTGTTCTTGATCTGAAAATATATAATGAACAGCAGCTTGCCCCTCCCAGTAGAAATCTCTAGGCAGCCCCTTCCTGAGCTGACTCCACTCCTGGTTGTCACAGTCAAGACGCCTCCAGGATTTTTCTGGACTGAATGTCACAGGTCTGAGGTTGGTAATAGGGCGTGGCATAGGGAGAAAAGCTGGGGAGACCCCTCAGCCAGTTTGGGAAAAAATGTTCTTTTTGAGGACAGTGAGATTCTGACCAATTTCCTAATCCTATTCTCTGTAAAAGATGTGCTTTTCTAGACTTTACAAGGTGGATTTGAAAGTTCTGATGTCAGGAAAAAGCAGTGGATCAGACCAAGAACCTCCCCAGAGGAGGGAGGTCATGCAGGGCTCTTGGCTCCCCATATCTTACCATTAGAGGCGGTGCAGTCCATAGCATGTGTTACCACCCATGGTGCCAGGTAAGTTAGTTTGGGCTCCCCAGAAGCAGACTCTGAGATAAGAAATTTTAAAAAATTGAGGTGAAATTCACATAACATAAAATTAACCTTTTAAAAAAAAATTTTTTTTGAGACAGAATCTTGCTCTTCTGCCCAGGCTGGAGTGCAGTGGTGCCATCTCGGCTCACTGCAACCTCCGCCTCCTGGGTTCAAGCCATGCTCCTGTCTCAGCTTGCCAAGTAGCTGAGATTATAGGCATGCACCATCACACCTGGTTAATTTTTGTATTTTTAGCAGAGATGGGGTTTTGCCACGTTGGCCAGGCTGGTCTTGAACTCCTGACCTCAAGTGATCTGCCCGCCTCGGCTTCCCAAAGTGCTGGGATTACAGGCATGAGCCACCGCGCCTGGCCTAAAATTAACCATTTAAAGTGAACAAAATGGCATTTAGTACATTCACAATGTTGTGCAATGACCACCTCTATCTAGTGTCAAAATATTTTGTATCATCTATAACCGTTAAACCCAACCCCATTGCTCCCATTTCCCATCCTCAAGCCCCTGAGCTGCATTCTATCTCTATGAATTTACCTATTCTGAACCTTTTGTATGAATGGGATCATATGAGCTTTTATGTGTGGCTCCTTTCAAGCAGTTAGCATCATGTTTTCAAGGTTCATCCATGTTGCAGCCTGGATCAGAACCCCATTCATTTTTAGGGCTAAATAACATTTCACCCGTGGATAGATCATAGTTTGGTTCTCCGTTCATCTGCTGATGGACGCCTGGGCTGTTTCTACTTTTTAGCTATTGTGAGTCATGCTGCTGTGAACATGTGTATACATGTGTTTGTTTGGGTCCCTGAGATAAGGATTTGAGTGCAAATTATTCTTTTATCAGAAGTTGGGAAAGAGGGGAAATGCAACAGGAAGCAAAGAACCAAGAGGGTGCGAGAGGGTGCGTTACTAAGTGGGCTACTGCAGAGGGCTGTGGGAGCTTCATCCTATGGAGAAGGGCTGCGGAGAGCACGAGCCACAGGGCAGAGTGGCCCCACCTGCAGGTCAGGAGGCCTGGGTTATTTATGCTCCAACTCTCAGGACTCATTGGGTGGAAGTTGGTGGTGGTGATAGTGGTGGGGTTTTTTATTCCCTGTGCTTTCCAGCTTGCCATGTGCGTGTGTGTGTGCATGTGTGTGCTGGAAGAATGGCCACCTTGTGTTCTGGAAGAAGCTTTCAAGCAAGAGATGCAGACGTCAGCAGGCATGAGGGGGCCTGAGCCCAGTGAAGTGTTTGAGGATGTGGGTAGGGCAGAAGGTCTTCGGCGATTGAGGATGACACAGAGCATCACTCCAGCAATCACACAGACACTCAGTGTGTAACACAGAGACACATCGTGAGGAAGCTGGCCCTTCAAAACCCTCCTTTCTTTCAACTCTCCTTCCTTAAGGGAAGTCTCAAGTTCACGCGCTATGTCTTTAACATTTCTCTGAAACGTGGTCTTTCTTTTTAACTGGCCTCTGGCTCAGGGCCTTCAGAAGAAAATAGTGCCTAGCAAGAATTTATAACATTATTTTATTTTCCAGTTTATATTCCAATTAAGTAGATAAGTTACAGTTAAAATAAGTATATATGTAATTATAAATAATAACTTGACCTTTAAAGTGTTTAATGCTGTCACAGGCTGCGCTCTGTGATCAGGTGGCAGGCGATGCCTAAATCAAGGGGACAGAGTCCACACTCTGCTGGGGCATCAGCGAATCCTGGCAATGCGGGAACTGGGTATTCGGGCAGGGATGGGGGCTTGGAGGAGGCCCAGTGTGGAGCTTCCAACGTTGGATTCAGAGCCTTAGGTTTAGAGCTTTGATTTGCACTCACCCCAGGGGCTTTTATGTGTGTGTCTGCATGAGTGTGTATGTGTGTGTTTGTTTTTGACTATGTTCATGTGTGAGGGTGTGTAACTGTGTATACATGTGAATGAGTGTGTGAGTATATGAGTGCGAATCTGTACATGTGTGAATGCGTGATGTGTGGGAGCCTGTGTGTGTGATTGTGTGTGTGAGTATGTATGTGTGTGTGTGAGCCTATGTGTGTGTGGGAGATAGGGTGTCTGGAGGAGGTGGGCTGTGGGATATGGGAACACAGAAAGCAAGGTGACCTCTGAGAAGAAATGACATCCAAGCGGCCCCACGAGCCTCAAATGTGGCCTGGGGGTTACCATGGATGGGAGGGAAGCAGGAGGGTCAGGACGACTCACACTCTGGTCCTCGTCACTAGAAGCATCACTTACATCAGACATTGGCCTAAGCACTATGCGTGTGTTCTCTATATTTTTATTTAACAAATACTTGCATTGCGCTTGCTGTGTGGAGGCACTGCTCTAGTTGTTTTCCAAAACAAAACAAGAAGCATTGAAAGAAACATTGAAAGCAATGAAACATTACCATCATTCTCACAACTGCCTTGTGCCAGAGGTGCTGCCATTATCTCCATCTGCAAAGGGGTCGGGGGAGCCTCAGAGCCCGCGGGCAGAGGGGCAGGTGGGGTGGAACTGGCATCTGCCTCCAGGGCTGGGCTCCTCCCATTGGTGATGCCTGGGTTTCATTAGGCTTGTAAAAGCCACAGGTCAATTACACTTATTACCAGTTCTATAGATGGAGAAACTGAGGCACACAGGGGTGAGCAATTTGCTCAGCTTGGAAGTGGCAGAACCAGGACCTAGCCCAGGCCACAGCTCAGGGCCCACTCTGTAACCATCTTGCTGGGACCCCACAATTATGTGCTCTTTGAAGAAAGTTGAGTCACTGACTTTGGCTGTGCCTCCGCTTCTTTGTTTGCCAAGTGGGGCTCTGCTGCCCCTGCCTCTTCCCTGCTGACTTGCAAGAAGGGTGAGAGAATGGAATTGGGTAAAGGCTCCCAGAATCTTCCATCGAGAAAGTGCTCTGGGGTGGGAGAAAGCTGGTCTTGCTGGCTCTGCCTGCAGCGCCCTCAGTGGCCAGTCATGTCCCTCCTCAGCCTGCAGGTTCCTCACTGGAGTGGGGGTGGCCCGAGATGAGCCCTCAGACACACCAAGTCCACACCCTAATTGTCCAGCTCTGTCCTGATGGACAGGGGAGCTGCCTGCGGTGGCTGTCCAGAAACTGGGTTGCTGGAGACGGGCAGATCCGATGATCTGAGGCTCCTTCTAGGAGAGCGTGTTCACCAAGGCCAAGCTTGGTGACTAGCTTGTGGAATGGTTCCCATGGTCAGAAAATTGCAAAAAGATCCTCTGTGCTGAGACAAAAAACACAAATGCAACCTTAACTCTTATCCTGAAGGGACACTGGACAAGGAGTTCAGCCCCTGGGTTCAGAGACCCGGGCCAGGCAGCTTCTGTCTGTCTCCCTGAGTTCCCCACGGAGGCAGCACTTTCAGAAGAGTGCACCGTTCGTTCATTTGCCTGCTCTTTACAGAGCAGCTCCTATGTGCCAGGCATGCTGTAGGCACCAGCGATGCAGCTGTGGATGAAACAGACCAAGGCCCAGCCTTCCGGGAGGTGATGTTCCAGGGGGGCTCGGGGGCAGTGAACGATAGGCACAGCCCACCCCACCACAGATACAGCGTACACATATGCCACACACAAACATGCACATACATATATGAGTATGTATGTTATTCTAGGTAGTAATAGATGCCATAAAAAACAAGCAATCAAACAGGGCTTTTCAATCAAGTGTCTGGGGCCTACTTTAGATCATGGGGTCATGGAAATCCTCTCTGAAGTGTGCCACTTGAGCACAGGCTTGGAGGAATGAAAGGAGTCTCTCAGGTGCATATCTGGGGGAAGCATGCTCCAGATGGAGGGAACAGCCGGTGCAGAAGGCCTGTGGTAGGAGTGTGCCTGGCATGTTCTAGAATAAACAAGAATGCCTGTGTGGCCACTGTAGTGGAGTGAGCAAGGGGGAGGATGGTCTGAGTTACGTGGTGATCATGTCATGATCCTGGGGTGACCAATCCTCCTGGTTTGCCTGGACTGAGGTTTGCCAGGATACAGGACTTTGAGTGATACAACTGGGATAGACTCCAGAAAGCTGGGACAAGTCATTCACGCTACACAATGTGGAATTTTGGATTATGTTCTGATGAGATGGGACATGACCAGGGGTTTGGGACAGAGGATTTGGTAGTGAGTACCTCTGGCTGTGCGTGAAGAATGAACTGCATGGAGAACAGGAGTGGAGTTGGGGAGATGAGAGAGGAGGCACTGCCACAGTCCGGTGTGAGGCGATGGATGCCTGGGCCCCAGTATTAGTGGTGGAGGTGAAAGAGGTGGCTAGACCACGGGAAGGGCTGAGTTGCCATTTACTATTGAGGTAGGAGACAGGACTCAACTCCAGAGGTGGGGCTGAGACACCAGATCAAATTGGGGACTAGCTGAAAAAGGTCCAGGACAGAAGTAGCTTTCTATCAGACACACCCACTGGTGTGCCATGTCAACTTACCATTGCCATGATCACACTGGGAGTTACTGCCCCTTTCCATGGCAATGACTCGATGATCCAAAAGTTACTACCCCTTCCCCCAAAATTTCTGCATAAACTGCCACTTAATCTGCATGCAATTAAAATTGGGTATCGATGTGACTGCAAAACTGCCCTGAGCTGCTACTCTCTGCCTGTGGGGCAGCCCCGCTCTGCAGAAGCAGTCACAGAGCTGTAACACTGCTGCTTCAGTGAAGCTGTTTTCTTCTACCTCTGGCTTGCCCTTGAATTCTTTCCTGGGCAAAGCCAAGAACCCTCCCAGGCTAAGCTCCACTTTGGGGCTTGCCTGGCCTACCTCATTGTGATAAGTAAGACTGTGGGAGGCGTAGGCTTTGGGGGAGATGAGATTTCAGAAATGTGCAGGGATGTGCCATGGTCCCAAGCTGGAGATTGGGGGTTCCTGCTCTTGGTTTCCACGGCCTCCGTAAGATCAGGTCCACTCTGATCTTACAGCATGACCAGCACTCCCCTTCCTGAAATCCTATTCTAAGGTCACCCAAGGGAGTCTATTTCCTCTTTGCAAGGCCCAGCCTGAGTTGTATCCTGGAGGTCAAGGTTTATTTGTGATAAGGATGGGTGGCCCTCACGGTTCATGGGGGGATGAATTGTGGAAAATCTCACTGGTGGCCCCGAGTCCCATTTTGGACCTATTTTGGAGATTTATCTTGGCAACCACCTGTCCAGATGTGCTTATTGGAATTTCTACATCTGTTCAAGAGAGTGTGAACTTTAAAGAGGGACATCATTTGCTGGAAGAAAGTTACTGAGTCTTCAAATGCCGTTGACTAGGGAAAAAGAGGGATGGGCATTTATGGACATGCAGTTTATTACAACAAAACATCTTAACATTCATCTCTACTGACATAAAAATACTTCCATGCAGTTAGAAAGAGCAGTTGAAGTAACAGTAATGTGTTTCTTTACATAAATCTAAAGTGGAGATACCTGGCTTCTAACTTATTCATTCATTTGTGCCATGACATCCACAAAGCCCCTACTGAGTATAAGGCCCTGGGCTCAGGAGGAGAGAAATGACTTAGATCTTATTCTCCATGGGCCCATGGCTCATGGGGGCAATGCACATAGACGTAAATGGCACACAGGATACAGCGGGTTAGTCTGGTGAGAAAAGACCCTGAGGTTCCGAGAAGGGGGTGATTGCTGGTTACTGGGGAGTTCAGAGAAGGATTTTTGGAAAAGATGCTGTGTCAATTAGCTTGCTTTTTGCCTGCAAGTAACTGAAACCTCTAATGACTCTGAGTAACATGGTAAGGGAACTTGTTATCTCCCAGTTCAAAGACCAGCCAGAAGCTGGACCTCCAGAGGGGGTTGATTCAGCAGCTCTACAATGTCCGCAGAGATCCAGGGTTAATTGGCCTCTGCTTTGCTGCTCACTTTATTGGCTTTGCTCTGAGGTTGGTTCACCTCCTCATCACAAGACCGCTGCTGCCAGCATCTGAGGCCACGTGGCACCACGTACGAGTCCACTGGGTAAAGACAGGAGAAAAACTCCCTCAAAGCACGCACTACAAGTCCTTTCCTTTAGTTTGGCCTGTTTTGGCATACCTGCCCCCAGCCCTGGACAAATACCAATCAGCGGGGGCATATACCATATGCGAACAGGCTCAGACTGAACAGAATCACCCTGGAGTGGCGGATCCTAGGCCACAGGGGTTGCATGGGAAGAGGTGAACCCCTTGACAACACTGAAGTTACCTTAGGAAAGGAGAATGCAAGCTTGTCTGCCCTTTTTGCCCTACAAGGATGTAGCAAGAAGGCACTGTAAGTGAGCCAGGAAGCAGGCCCACACCAGGCATTGAATCTGCTGGTGCCTTGATCTTGGGCTTCCCAGCCTCTAGAGTGATGGAACATAAATTTTTGTTGTTTAAGTCACTTGGTCAATAATATTTTGTTATAGCAGCTCAAACTGATTAAGACTCTGTCTTAGTCCATGTATGCTGCTATAAAGGAATACCTGAAGCTGGGTAATTCATAAACAAAAGAGGTTTGTTTGGCTCATGGTTCTACAGGCTGTACAGGAAGCATGCTGCCAGCATCTGCTTCTGGTGAAGCCTCAAGCTGCTTCCACTCATGGCATGGGAAGGGAGCTGGTGTATGCAGATCACATGGTGAGAGAGGAAGCAAGAGAGAGAGGAGAGGGGTGCCAGGCTTTTTTAGCTAATCAGTTCTCACAGGAACTCATAGAGCAAGAACTCATTACCATGGGGAAGGTACCAAGCCCTTCATGAGGGAGCTGCCCCCATGACCCAAACACCTCCCTTTGTGCCCCAACTCCAACTTTGGGATCCCATTTCAACATGGGATTTGGAGGGGTCCAATATCGAAACTCTTATCACACACCCTCCCAGGAATCGCCTTTCCGATGTCCCTCTCTGTTGGAGTGGTGGCCAGGGGCTCGTGCGGATGTTTGCACGCTCTCTTTGAAGCTGTGGGACTGCAGCCACAATTCTGAGAGCTCTGGAAAAGTCTGTTCATTGTCCTGTTATGCTGGATTCACTGTCTCAGAAGAGGACTGTTTCCTGGAAAGAGGCACCTGGAGCAATACTAGTATCTGGGGCTGTCGCTGAGGCCCCTCTTCCATCAAGGAGTGCCGTCAGTGGTGTGGACCTGGTGCTGGCCGGGGGTCCTGGAAGTGGCTCTGCTGTCCTGCAGCCATGGGCCTAGGAAGCATTGATTCTGCCCAGCCTGGCTCTGTTCATCTGTGAGCTGGATCCCAATAGTGTCGTCGAGTTCAGTGAGGATTAAGCAAGTTCACGCACCCAGAGAGCTCAGAACTGCAGTCCCCGGTCCGCAGTAAGCACTGTGTGTGTCAGCCCATCGTCGTCTGCTGGTGCCGGTCAGGGTCATAGATGAGTCAGGTCAATAGGCAGCCCGGAATCAAGGCTTTGGGCTTAGGAAGTGAGATTTCTGTAGGAGCGCTTTGAGATTTAGCTTGTAATGGGCAGCTTTGCTTCTAATCACTCTTGAGAGAAACCATAAAACATTGGTTATCCCCAAACTGAGAGCAGAAAGGACTAAGGGGAGGAACGGTGGCCCTGGCTCCCCCTGATGCACCCACTCTGCTAGCTGATGACAGATGCAGACAGATGGAGGACGTTCCAAAGTCGAGGCTCAGGGCTGCTGCCTTTTCTCCTGCTGCTTAATTTAAAAGAATTTATCCCAGAGTCTTCGTTACTACAGATTCCCTGACACTCTGCTGTGGGCTAATTTTTGGAGAAAGCATCATGTTTTTTGAGTGATTTTCTCCTCTGGGTATCCTCTTTTATCTTGAAGCCGGGAAGAAACATATGCTCTTGCTCATTTTTAAACCTTTCCGTTTTCCCTTCATTTTCTGGCTAAACATCTGGATTTGTGTTTATCTTTCTCTTTCAGGGAGGGCGGGTGCTTAAGTTCTGCAGGTTGTGAAGCCGGCTGTAAACACAGGTGACGTTAGTATTACAACCCCCATGCTGCCGAGGGGGCGTTGCTCCTGCCCGCAGTCCCCGGCCACTTTGATTCATCACGTGCCTCACAAATGTCACTGAGCACCCACTGGGTCCTGGGCACTGGGGATGCAGCGGTGGCCAGCACTGCCAGCATCCCTGTCCTCTTGGGACTTACATTCCAGGAAGGGAGAGTGACCCGACAGATGGGGGAGGGGGTGGCTGATGTTGGACTGGGGAGTCGGGAGGGCTTTTGAGGCGGTGCCGCTTGATCTATCTGTGTAACGAGGAGGAGCCAATTGAGGGTGGGCATATTCAGGGACCGTCACTCTTGATAGAAGGACCTGAGGTGGGACAAGCTGAGGTGGGGAGTAGGACACTGAGGTGATTCTGGAGTGACCGAGGGCTAGTGTGAGGGGAGCCTGGGCAGAGATGGGAGCTGAGAGGAGGCAGGACCTGATCAGTCTGTCCTGTGATGGGGGCACTGGAGGGTTGTCGTCAGAGAGGTGCCTGGGACTGATTCAGCATGAGAAGGATTCCTCTAACTGCTGTGTGGGGAAGGGGATGCTCGTGAGCAGGAGGGGAGGCCAGGGCAAGGCTGGGCAGGCATCCAGGGTCAGCAGATACTGGAAGGGGGGATGAGAAGCACGTATTCTGTAGAGCATAGAGTGCAACCACCTGAGGGACGATGGGCCAGCACCTGCCCTGGGCTCAGGGACATCCGTGGCTACTGATTGTGATAAAGTTGGGGGATGACCTCAGAGCTCCCTTCCCAGCCTGCGTTTCTGCAGGGAAAGGTCGGATTCAGGGAATGGAATTGATCCCATTATAAGAGACACATGACGCTGTAGGACCAGGAATGAAAGTCATGAGAATGTGATCAGATGCCATATAATACTCAATATAAAACCAATCAGTAATAATCAGAATTAGTCAATATAAAGGCAGTAACCAATATAAAACTAATCAGTAATAATCAGTAATAATCAATATAAAGCCATTAATCAATATAAAATTCAATGCAACCATAATGAGGGTGATGATGCTTAACATTTTAAACCCTCGCCTCCCATGGGCAGACAGTGCACTGAGCGCTTTGCTGATATTTTTTGCCTTAACTTGTCCAATAATCCTATGTAACAGAAACTATCATCCTCAATTTACAGATGAGGACACTAAGGCACAGAGAGGTTAAATAACCTGCCCAAGGTCACACAGCTAGTAAGCAGGGGGCTGAGATTTGAACCCAGAGAATCTGCCTCCAGAGGCTGTGTTCGAGAAAGCTCAGGGTTCTAACCTGTTCACATCCGTGGAAAACTGTGAAAACGTTCTCACTGTGTTACTGTGAGGAGAATTTCTTCACATTCCAACATCTGGTTTCTGAAATGACAAAATGCTAATAACTTCTCCCAGGTGTTTCCTCTCCCCAGACGCCATCTTCCCCTCGGTGACCTCCCACTCTCTATTGCAGACTCCAGTCCCCGGCCCATCAGGAACAGGCAGAGGCACCTGATTTCCCCGCACCTGCGGAGCTGCAGGGGTGTCTGGGCCTCCAACTCCGGTGGGGAATGATGTTCAACTTCCTGTTATGCTGGGATCCACCTGCGGGTGAGAATGAGGGCTTGGAGCCTTGACCCTGGATGGAGACATGTCTCCCCTTTCACAGGAGATCATAAAACTAGAGCTGACAGCAAAGATGGTCCTTCCTGAGGGTAGATATTAGGTGAATTCAAGCCAAACATCCCATGCTGTGGAGATGGATCCCTCCCAGCTGGGCTGGAGCAACCTTCTGAGGCCATCACCTGACTGGCTCACCAGAGGCAATGCCAGTGACATGAGAAACTCCATAGCAATTCAGCCGTTAGTGATCAAGATGGAAACACCATTTCCAGGAGCAGGCAATTGAGTATTCATGCCAGGTGAACTTTGCATTTGGTGACTTTCTACAGCATCCTGCTGTGTGAACTTCGCAGGTTGGGGGTGCGATGTCTACACAGCATGTCTGCCTGCACAGCAGGGTATCCCCTTCTGACCACATAGAATCCAGCAGCAGCCTCAAGACTCAGCTTGCAGGGGAACTGGGCCCTCTTTGAAGCTTTGAGGAATTTATAACTGGGGGAGCCCTCTTCTGACCCTCCATTTAGGGTGTCATTGACTCTAGGTCAGACCCTTCTAAAGCCTGAGTGCTGGCTGTGACCTTCCTCCTGTGGGCTCATTCACAGGTGATGCCCCAGGGGTCATTGCACATGGGGGCAGGGGCCAGTTTCTCTGGTCTGGGGCATCTCTGCAGGGATAGGAGGAGCCAGTCTGAGGGGGTGCAGGGGCCTCTGGCACCATGGCCCATTCTTAGCACTGGTGGACTCTGGCCTCCCTGGGAAGGGGGTGTTGTCCTTTGCACAGGATCATGGGAGTAGGCAGAGAAAACCTTGTGTTTGGAAGTTCAGGAGTGGGTGGAGGGGTGAGCCTGGATGGTGAGTAGCAGGGGCAGTCCCACCTGGCCGGCCACCTGCTCCGCTGCCCTCCTTTCTTTGCTTCCCAAGCAGAACCTGGATGTTAAAAATGGCATTTCCCAAAATCTCACGCAACTTAGGTCTATGTGTGAATTTGGCTCTGCCAACTGGATCCTCTTACCCAGATCTGGGAGGCAGAAGTGAGGTGAGGCTTCCCCTGTTGTCTGGCTTGCTTGGACCCTGTGGTCATGCCCCCAGAGTGAGGGGGATATCAGGGCTGAGGGTGCTGGTTTGAACCTTCGAAGGGCACAAGAGATAAACCCAGCAGCAGATGTGGCCAGGTGCGAAAGTTGACACCTCCTGGACCTGGAAGGCTGAACTGGAGACCCAGGGACAAGGATGGGAGGGTCCCATGGGAGTCCCCAACTCTTGTCATCCTCTCCTTGTTCATTTGTGATATGGTTTGGCTATGTCCCTACCCAAATCTTACCTTGAATGGTAACTCCCACAATTCCCCTGTGTTGTGGGAGGAACCTGGTGGGAGGTGACTGAATTATGGGGCAGGTCTTTCCTGCACTGTTCCTGTGAGAGTGAATGGGTTTCATGAACTTTGATGGTTTTAAAAATGGAAGTTTCCCTGCACAAGCTCTCTCTCTCTGCTTGCTGCCATCCATGTAAGATGTGACTTGCTCCTCCTTGCCCTCCACCATGATCATGAGGCCTCCCCAGCCACGTGGAACTGTAAGTCCATGAAACCCTTTTTCTGGTTCAAATTACCCAATCTCAGGTATGTCTTTATCAGCAACGTGAAAACGGACATATACAATTTGTTTTTGGGAAAGGAACATCAGACTCTCCCTCCCTGATTAGAATTTGAGCTCCAAGAGGGAGGGGTTTTTCTTTGCTGTGTGTCTCTAGTGCCTGGGTCAGTTCCTGACTCCATATATGTTGAAATATTATTTTAATAAATGAGGGCAGCTACCTTATCTATCACTTTAACCTAGAACTTAGCAGAGTGCCTGGTACATAGTAGGACTCAATAAATATTTTAGAATAAATGAATGAATGAATGAATGACGTCTCTCAATCCTTCCCCATACCTGCCTCCTCTACTCTCTTCAGGACCTTCTCCTCCCCATCTTATTCCAACATCCTTGTTTTCGG
Source organism: Piliocolobus tephrosceles (assembly GCF_002776525.5). NCBI lineage: Eukaryota > Metazoa > Chordata > Mammalia > Primates > Cercopithecidae > Piliocolobus > Piliocolobus tephrosceles. Next base: position 21,229,301 of record NC_045453.1, on the reverse strand, counting down.
GCTTTCTTGGGTGGATTGGGGGCCCCACTGCACTCCCTCAGTGCTTGTTTTAATAGTCTCCCTCTTGCCATTATGACGCATGTCTGTCAGCCCTGGAAACTGAGGCTGCCTCCACTGTGAGGCTGAGCCTGGAAGATGCTTCCTCCCACAGTTAGCTTTGCTCTGCTGTGCCCCTGGGGTTGCAGCACTGCCTCTGACTGGCACTTCACATTGGTCACACTCATGGAAACAAGTTCCCAGACAGACAGACACGCTGTCCCCAAGAGTCTAGGATTCAGTTATCTGCTTGTACCCATGCTAAAAACAGCATTATTTCCCCCAACTCGACTGCAGCTGCAGAGACTAGAATAAGACAGCATATTTTTAGCAGGTAACAGACTGTAGATGGAGGCTATAATTAGCATTTCATTCAAAGGTGGGAGTTTCCCATCCAATGCAAGAGTGACTGACCATGAGGTCCCCTCACTGCAGCCTCTGTCTCAGATGTCTGGTGTAGGAAGGAGCCAGCAGCACCAAGAGAGACCCTGGGGTTCCCTGGTCACCCAGGAAGGAGGTGGGGCCTTTGGATATTGCTCCCTTCACTGCTTATGCCTTTCCCCTCTAGCCTGTCCAGAGCCTTGGTCCTGCCCAGACCCCATTGCTGTCCTCCTATGAGGATGACCTGGCCAGGTCGTGTGATGAAGGTGCCCTGTCAGGTTGGTGTGGGGTTTGCGGGTCCTCTGTCCTGCACTCAGGGTTGCCCCATGGGGGACGGGGACAGGGACAGGGACAGGGTGGGGGTTACTCAGCTGTGGTAGAGACTGCTGGATGACCTCAGTATCCCTCCTGGTAGCATGGAGCCCAGCTGCCTGGAATAAAGACTACATGTCCCAGGCCTCCTTGTGACAAAAACATGGCCAATGGGGTGTGAGCATTATCTCTTTTTCTCTCTTCTTTGGCTGGGAGAGAACAGAGGTGGGCAACCCAGGCATGGCAGGGTGTAAGGTGAAAGGACCCTCAGTGTCTTTATGTGTATAATGGGTGAGATGGAGCAGGGACCCCTTTTAGAGGTCTGCCAGGCTCCCCCCAAACCCCCACCCACATAAAGATAAAGGAAAAATGTTGAGTCCCTTCAAGGGAGATTCCAAGCACCTAGCTAGCTCTGCAGCCAGCAATTAGGGAAGTAAATGAATAACCTGCTGTATTAGTCCATTCTTGCATTGCTGTATAGAAATGCCTGAGACTGGGCAATTTATAAAGAAAAGAGGTTTAGTTGGCTCACGCTTCCACAGACTGTACAGGAAGCATGGCAGCATCTGCTTCTGGGGAGGCCTTGGGGGCTCACAATCATGGCGGAAGGCAAAGGGGGAGCCAGCACTTCACATGGTTGAGCAGGAGAAAGAGAAGGGGGAGTGGGTGCTACACACTTTTAAACAAACGGATTTCATGAGCACTCACTCACTATCACAAGAGCAGCATCAAGAGGACGCTGCTAACCCATCCAGGAGAAACCGCTCCCATGATCCATTCACCTCCCTCCAGGCCTTACTTCCAACATCAGGGGTTACAATTCCACGTGAGATTTGGACAGGGACACAGATCCAAACCATATCACCTGCTAAGCGAGAAGGTAATAATAACTTAAAAGCCGCCCAAGTAAGCCAGAGTCACAAGATGTTAGGTACCTATATTAGTCAGGGTTCCCTAGAGGGACAGAACCAATAGGATCAATGTATATATGAAAGGGAGTTTATTAAGGAGTATTGACTCAATACGATCACAAGGTGAAGTCCCACAATAGGTTGTCTGCAAGCTGAGGAGCAAGGAAGCTAGTCCAAGTCGCAAAACCTCAAAAGCAGGGAAGCTGACATTGCAGCCTTCAGTCTGTGGCTGAAGGCCCTAGAGCCCTTGGCAGACTCCTGGTGTAAGTCCAAGAGTGCAAAGAAAGCTGAAGAACTTGGAGTCCGATGTTTCAGTGCAGGAAGCATCCAGCAGAAAGATGAAGGCTGGAAGACTCATCAAGACTAGTCCGTCCATGTTCTTCTGCCTGCTTATATTCTAGCTGCACTGGCAGCTGATTAGATGGTGTCCAGCCAGCTTGAGGGTGGGTCTGCCTCTCCCAGTCCACTGACTGAAATGTTAATCTCCTTTGGCAACACCCTCACAGACACGCCCAGAAACAATACTTTGTATCCTTTAATCCAATCAAGTTGACACTCCCAGTTCCCTGTAGAAAGTAAAAGAGAACATCTTGACCTATGTCCTTGAGTGAGTTGTTTTTCAGGAACTAGGACCCCACCAGATGGAAAATGCTGACTGTTCTCCTGTAGACCTCAGATAAAGGGGAACTGAGGACTGAACCTGACCCCTATTTTTGTTCTAAATCTCTTCCTGAGGGGCCTGTAGAGAGTCACAACTATAGGCCAAACCTTAACATTCCTTTCAGCTGACCCCAAGTAGTTTAGACAAACCTTGTTTTTTTAACCAATTGCAAATCAAAGAATCTCTGAATCCACCTGTGACCTTCAAGCCCCCAATCCAAAATATCCTGCGTTTTTAAAGGCAGACCAATGTGTAACATTCATGTATTGGTTTATGATTTTGCCTGCAACTTCTTTCCTGAAATTTACCCCTGCCTTTAAAAACCCTGACTTAAAAGCCACTAGGGAGCTTGTGTCTCAGGCATTACCTGCCTGATTCTCCTTGCTGGTGCCCTACCTTAAAGCCTTCTTTCTCTTGCTACAAACCTCAGTGTCAGTGCTTGACTTTGCTGCACCAGGTGAGCAGACCCAGCTTTGGTTCAGTAACGTTGGGACGGTAATTGTACCTACCTCCTCTGGTTTCCATAAATTAGGAATTGTTCATTTGCTGAACGATGGAAAACCCAACCCCACAGTCCGAGGGAAAAAGGGATTTATTGGTGCAGATAACTGGAGGGTTCCAGAAAGGGACTGCTTCAGGCATCACTCAGGAAGAAGTGGAGACCAAAGGGAGGAATTTGTTAACAAGGTAAATATTTACTCCAAACCCAGGTTCCAAATAATAGTCTTTTGCTTTTGTGGCATATCCAGGTGAAATGAAATGATGGTAACACTGACAAATACAGGCGTAATCTCAGCAAAAGCTCAAGGAAAAAGCAGACTCGTGGAGAGATGAACAGCTGAGGTCAGAGCCCCTGTGTTCATGGAATGCAGGACACATCCCCCTGTGTGTATCCATGGCCTGAGGGTCCTGACTGGCTTACCTGGTCCTGTTATTTTCACAATAAATTCATTTAGGTCACCAACAATTCCGGCTTGAAAGGACCACAGAATCGCATCATAACCCAGGTGTTTGAATCCCAAATGTAGACTGTCCAAATGTCCAAAGCTATCCTCAAGATTTCTGCAGCATGAAGCTGACATTTTTTCCTGCTCCTCCCAGCTCTCATTTCTGGCCTCTGCTGAGCTCTTACTCTCCACATTATTTCTTGTAGCTGCCCTTCTTGTTTCTGCAGGAGTCCATTCATCTTAGGAAAAAAAATAGCCCAGAGAAATCTGAGCTATGTTAGGTATGCAGAATTTATAGGTCCAGGGAGACATGAGTATGAAACCTCAGTCACCCCTCTGGCCCCATGCCCAGAAGCAATAGTTTAAAGGCATTTTGGTCCTGACTAGCTGCCACACCTATTATCTTGATGTTCCTGGAGTCTGTGATACAAAGAAGAATGTATAGCCAGTCAATGGTTTATGTTATTTTAATGCAAATTCTTGGTGAACAACTTAGAAAGTGCCTCTTCTTTTTTCCTTAAAAACCCACTTGTAATTCTGGCTAACTATCCTGCACGTTCAGGGCAACTTGGATCTATGGTTCTGGGTGGTCATCCTCAAGCTTCGAGCTCAAACAAACACTATATAGTTAGTCATAATTTCTGAATCTCATTATTTAAGGTTGACACATCCAAGCATGGGCTCCTTCTAGTATTTTTTTGTTTTTGTCTCCTTAGAGTCAGGGTCTTGCTGTCACCCAGGCTGCAGTGCAGTGGTACCATCATAGCTCGCTGCAGCTTCGAACTCCTGGGCTCAAGTGATCCTCCCACTTCAGCCTCCTGAGTAGCTGAGACTACAGGTGTGTGCCACCATGCCCTGTTATTAAAAAAAAATTTTTTTGTTGAGACAGAGTCTCACTATGTTGCCCAGACTGGTGTAAACCAAAAATAAAATTCTAAGGTCCACAACCAAGTGAATGGACCCCTCCTCTCAGCAAAGGGCATTCCAAAATAAACCTGGAATGAGAGTTCAGGGCATGATGGAAATGGGTTATACCCTCCTCTTATTGGAATTGAGGCACAGCTGACCAGCATTAACATTAAAGCAGAGACATAAAGGCTGACAAATGACTCTTTGTAGCAATGTGACACATCACAAAATGTGATGTGTAGCAATGTTTCACATCACAGCAGGCTCTGAAAAAAATTCAAGTATTTTACCCCAAAATATGTTTATTGGACCTATTTTGAAATGGCCCTGCAAAGCTGTCTCTTGTAGGAAAAATCTACATTCTGTAGAGAATCTCTTTCCCTTTCCAGGTCTATTTCCTGACCCAGGAGAGAATTAACTAAGAGTCTGGCACCTTTTTAGGTCTGATTAGAACTCTGAAGGCTGCTAGCCGGAGGCTTCATCTGTATGATAAAACCTTGGTCGCCACAACCCCTTATCTTAATCCAGACACTTCCTTCTATTGATTCCAGGGCTTTAGGTAATAAATTAGCACTTTCATCCAATTGCCAATCAGAAAATCTTTGAATCCACCTATGACCTGGAAGCCCCACCCCCCATCCCCTTCGAGTTGTCCCACCTTTCCTGACCAAACCATTATATATCTTACCTGTATTGACTGATGTCTTATGTCTCCCTTAAACATATAAAACCAAGCCATAGCCCAACACCTTGGGCACATGTTCTAGGGCCTCCTGGGGCTGTGTCATGAACCCCTAATATGGTCACTCATATTTGGCTCAGAATAAATCTCTTCAAATATTTTACAGAGTTTGAATCCTTTTGTTGTCACTGGTCTTGAACTCCTGGCCTCAAGCAGTCATCCCACCTTGGCCTCTTGAAGCTCTATAGACATGAACCGCCACTCCTGGCCTTTCCTTGTTATTAGTCTTCTCAGATTCCATGTTCCTGGCAGATGTGATGGACAGATTTTACTGGTGACACTGGAGAAACACAGGTGGATAATTTTATCTGTGCCCCGGTCCCTTGGCCACTTCTGCCACCTCCAGCATCTGGATGTGTTGCTTAGCAACCCCATCCTCTTTTACCTTCTCCCTCTGACCTCACCTCCACATCCCCACTCAAGTCTGAATAGTTCTCCTCTGGGCAACTCTCATCTCAGCTGGTGATAAATGGATTTTCTCACCTCCTGCCCTGGTAATACTCAGGCCACTTACTGGCTGTCTACCTTGCAGCAGACACAGACCTATGCTTTGCATGCAGTATCTCACCAGTCTGCACAAGAGCTTCATGTGGGGCCTGTTTTCCCATTTTACAGATGAGGGAGCCTAGGATCCTCCAGGAGAAGGGACTCAATGGTTTATAGGGGAGTTGGGGTTCGCCTTGTACTGTCTCACCCTGGGGTCCAAGCTCTTAACCAGGGCTCCCTGTTTGCTCAATTTAAATCATTCACCTGCCACTGTCTCCACTTTCCCCAGGATGATCCTTTGCTTCTGGGGTGCCCAAACATTTTCTGGTAAGGGCCAGAGAGTGAATATTTTGGGCTTTGTGGGGCACATGGCCTCTGTTGCAAGTGCCCCGCTTTGCTGTCATAATGCCAGGCAGCCATAGCCAGAGACGATTTATACACAGATCAGCACTGCGGTGTCCCAGGAAAACTTGATTTACAAAAACAGGCAGTTGGCCTCAGGGCTGTAGTTTACTGATCTCTGATAGCTTTCTTTAAATAAACCCATTTTTTTTTCCACTATGCAACTTTTATTTGAAAGAAACACTTATATCATCCAGAATAAATGTGAAACCATCATCTCTTGCTGGGAAGGAAGGTAACTGTAAAAATAAAAACAATAAACTGAAGCAGAGGTGCCACATTCTGCAGTAAACCTGGGGGCTTCTCCTCCTTTGTTGGAAAAGATGAAAAGCTGGGCTTGGAGAGGTGGGAGAGGCACATCAGCGCCAAATCAATATGTTTTCTTTGAGGTAACTGGAAGAACCAAGAGAGACTCTGTATAGGATGTAATGTTACCTAGTGCCATGTTTCTTTTGTGCAAAGATTTCATACTCTGGGATTTGTGAAGCTCTGAGTAGGAGAAGGGAGCAGGGAATGGTTTTGGAATGTATTATACTCACTCTGGAGTGGGGATTTGGGGGCATCTGTGCAGGCAGTGAGGATGTAGGATTCACAGGACAAAGGATGGGCAATGTGGCCTCACAAGACAAAGGATGGGCAATGTGGCTTCACAGGACAAAGGATGGGCAATGTGGCCCTGGCTCCCTGTCAGCTCTAAGGGGCTGCTGTGGTTCCTGCAAAGCCTGGGACCTGGAAGTGTGAGGTAGGAGGCGGGACTCAACTCCAGAGGTGGGGTTCAGACACTGGAGCAAATTACAGACCAGCTAAAACGGGCTTGGGTGGAAGCAGCTTTCCATCAGACATGCCCACCAGTGTGCCATGTCAGTTTACCATTGCCATGGCAACACCCAGGAGTTCCTACCCCTTTCCATGGCAATGACCTGAATACCCAAAAGTTACTATCCCTTCCCTAGAAATTTCTGCATAAAACACTCTTTAATCTGAATATTTTTAAAAGTAGATATAAGGCTGGGCATGGTGGCTCACACCTGTAATCTCAGCACTTTGGGAGGCCGAGGCGGGTGGATCACTTGAGGCCAGGAGTCCAAGACCAGCCTAGCCAACATGGCAAAACCCCATCTCTACTAAAAATATAAAAATCAGCTGAGTGTGGTGGCGCATGCCTGTAATCCCAGCTACTTGGGAGGCTGAGGCAGGAGAATCACTTGAACCCAGGAGGCGGAGGTTGCAGTGAGCTGAGATGGCCCACTGCACTGCAGCCTGGGCAACAGAGTGAGACTGTCTCAAACAAAAACAAAAACAAAATAAAAGTGGGTATAAATATGACTGCAAAACTGCCCTGAGCTGCTCCTGTCTGCCTACAGGGTAGCCCTGCTCTGCAGGAGCAATCACAGAGCTGTAACACTGGCTCTTCAATAAAGCTGTTTTCTTCTATCTCTGGTTTGCCCTTGAATTCTTTCTTGCACAAAGCCAAGAACCCTTCTGAACTAAGTCCCACTATGGGGCTTACCTGCCCTGCATCAGGTAAGTATCAGCTGTGGCTCAAAAGGCAGGTCGAAGGTGGCTTTTCAAGTGTATTTGTGTCACAGAAACTCCCACTGTAAGATCAAAAAATGAACAATTTTTTCAATTCCCTTTATTAGGGTTTCTTTCCCTGCACCCCTCATTTCTCCACTTCTTTATTTCTCTTGCTCTTCTCTCCGTGTCTATATAGTTATACTTCCCCCTCACACATACACATTTTGTGTATGTTAAAAAATATTTTGGTTATCTTTTATTTCTGGCAACTGCTTCTTCATCCTCCCGCATGAGCAGCCAAGAAAAGAATTAATTTAGACTTTCTGCAATGTCAGGGCCTCTCTCATTCAATTACTCTCGCTGTCTCTTGGAAGCTCTAGTAACTTAGTTTAATGATCTCTCACACCTTCCATCCCTAAAAAATGCCCCATGTGTCTCCTGGCTCGGGCAATCTTAATTATGTTGGCAGCTTTAGGTTTCCTTATCATTATCTGCACTCCAGGACCTCATCCCCGCCCCTTCCCCATCCTCATCTTCACCCAGTGCTTCCCATCTCCCCACCTCCCTTATCTCCCGTTTCTGTCTGTACTTTATCCACGGCATTCCCATGTTTTCTGCTCTTACTAGAAACCTTATTTTACCCAGCACTGCATTTTTAAACTGAAAGAGGATGGTGATTATTATGGCCTTATCAAAACCCATTACTTGAAAAGCTCGAGGTGGGGTTTAGGGAGGACTGTGGACTCCCATGCAGTTGGAGCAACAGATACGCAGCCGTTTAATTCCCTAAGACAGGCACAGAGGGAAGGGACGTTATCTCCTTAGTATGGGCACTCGATTAACTGTGACGGAGATAAGAATTACACACATCCCCACAGCAGGCTGGTAAATAAAGTTGAAGGAAGGGGTTTAAATCCTTTCACATCAAGCTGGAAGAAGCTCTAGATGAACAATTCCATGTGATTAAGCCTTGGGAATGTTGCCTCTGCAAATCCCCAAAGGCTGTTTCTTATGTACATTTCTATTTTGTTTCCGAGAGACTTTGGCTCCCAGGTGTCTGAGACTGCAGGAAAGTTAACCAGCAACAGCACTGGGGCTGGGGAAGGACAAAGCTCACAGAAACCTTGAGAGTGAAGCTTGGAAGTCCCCACCTTCGGTTGAGCCTCTGGCTCAGGCTGGGAGAGAAGATGGAGTTGGTCCTGGAAGGTTCAGTGGTGAAAGAGGATGACAGAACATTTCTAAATTGTCATAGGAAGGTGGTTAAGTGCTCTACCATGGCTCAGTGTGCTGTGTGCCAGGGTTACACACCAAGAAACAGGAGTGCTCATGGAGGGCTGGATGTTATTTTATCCAAAAAGTATCTCTTGAGCCCCTACCATGAGCCAAACATTGGGATGCAACAGGGAAGAAATCAGACAACATCCCTGCCCTCAGGGAGCTTACACTCCCGGGGAGGAGGTAGACAAAAAACACAATTCATAATATATTTTGTTGATTTGGAAATGCACCATTTGTTGTCACATTTTAATATTTAAAATTGGAGTGCATCTTATTAGTGACGTTGTGTTGTAGTTTATCAGTGTTTTTCCTTTCTCAGCAGTGTGTAAAATAATGGTGCATCTTATAGTTGTTGGCATCTTAGATTCGATGACATTCTCTAGTACTTCAGGTCTTAATAATGACTATGAAAGGAAACAAATAGCCAAATGTACCTGTCAGAGAACAAATGGCAGGACACAAATGGCTCAATCACCAAGGTGTGGTTGAAGAGTTTATTTATTTGCTTGTGTAAATCCAAGGGGCAGGAGTCCAGTTTTGTTATGTGGGTATGCCACATAGTGGTGAAGCTTGGGCTTTTAGTGTCCCCATCGCTCCGCTAACGTACGTTGTATCCATTAAGGAATTTCTCATCCCTCACCCTGCTCTAGCCCTCCCACCCTTTGGAGTCTCCAATGTGTATTATTCCACACTCTATGTCCGCATGTACACATTATTTAGGTCCCACTTGCAAGTGAGAACATGTGGTTTTGACTTTCTGTTTCTGAGTTATTTAACTTAAGGTAAATGGCCTCTAGTTTCATCCATGTTGCTGCAAAATACATGAATTTTTTTTTTTTTTTTTTTTTTTTTTTGAGGCAGAGTCTCCCCCTGTCACCCAGGCTGGAGTGCAATGGCTCTATCTCAGCTCACTGCAACCTCCGCCTCACGGGTTCAAGCGATTCTCCTGCCTCAGCCTCCCGAGTAGCTGGGATTACAGGTGCATGCCACCATGCCCAGCTAATTGTTTGTATCTTTAGTAGAGATGGGGTTTCACCATGTTGGCCAGGCTGGTCTCGAACTCCTGACCTCATGATCTGCCTGCCTTGGCCTCTCAAAGTGCTGGGATTACAGGCATGAACCACTGCACCCAGCCGATTTCATTTTTTTTTATGGCAGAATAGTATTCTTATTCTATTGAATGCTATTCCTATTTATAGAATGTAGTATTCCTAACCTATGTTCCAGTCTCTCTCTCTCTCTATATAAATAATATATCTATATTTGTATTTATATTTATATTTCACATTTAGGAATACTATGGCAGAAAGTATATATTCCACATTTTCATTATCCAGTCATCTGTTGATGGATGTTTGGGTTGATTTCATATCGCTATTGTGAATAGTGCTGAAGTAAGCATACAAGTGCAGGTATCTTTGACACAGTGATTTCTTTTCCTTTGGGTAGACATCCAGCAGTGGGATAACTGGATTGAATCCATCTCCGTACTGTTTTTCATGGAGGTTGCAGTAATTTACATTCCCACCAACGGTGGAGAAGTGTTCCATGTTCTCCACATCCTCACCAACATCTGTTCTTTCTTGATTTTTTAGTAGCCATTCGGACTGGTGTAATATGGTATCTCGCTGTGGTTTGAATTTGCATTTCTCTGATGATTAGTGATGTTGGGCATTGTTTCATATGTTTGCTGGCCTTTCGTATGTCTTCTTTTGAAACGGCGAAGACAATTTAAGGAAGAGATGGCTGACGGGGTGGGACAGGGTTGTAAGAACCCATGGGGGTGGCGCTGCCCCCAGGAGCAAGCCCTGGTTGCCTGAGGCCTGAAGGGGGTGGGGCAGCATTCTTAAAAACGGGTTGAACTGAAACCTTAGAAAAAGGACACCCAAGCGCGGCCGTGGGTATCAGGCGATGAGGCCACTGCAGGAACTGCTGTCCAGCAGTGTGGGAGCACAGGAAATCGACATCTTGCTCTAACTACTTCCTGCTCTCTCCCATTAGCCAAATTCCTGGTGGGGCTAGAGGCCAGGAGTCTGGCTGAGGCAGTCCCTTGAGGCCAGCCCTCAGGGGCCCAAGGCAGGGTTGAGCAGGCTGGACATGGACCTGCAAACAGAAGTAAGTAGCATACAGCTTAGGGAAGAGACCAGGTGGTGATCAGTAGTTCTGTTCTGGTTTGCACAGGACTGAGGGCTTTCCTGGAATGCGAGCTTTGGCTGAAACTGGGAAAGTCCTGGGTAAACTGGGGTGACTCTCACCCTAATAGACAGTTGCAGGGGAAGTCAGGAAAGGCTACTCTGCAAAGACGTGGGCCATGGGGACGTCTAGGGGAGAGTGTTCCAAAGAGGGCAGGACCTGAGTGGGCTGAGCATGGGGTGCAGGAATGTCACTGAGGAGCTGGTGGGCCTGGGCAAGTGGGCAGAGGGAAGTGAGGCTGGGGATGAGGTCCAAGAGTTAGGAAGATTCTGGATCATGTGCAAGGCCTCGTGCCACGGTAAGGAGTGTTGTTTTGACTCAAGCGTGACAGAGCTGCTGGGGGGTTTTGAGCAGAGGGAGGATGTGATTCAGTGGGTTTAACAGAAGCCTTGTGGCTGTCATGGAAGAAACAGCCCCATAGAGGGTGAGAATGAGGTAGGGGCAGTGAGGAGGCTCCGGAATATTCCAGGCGAGAGAGGAGGGTGGCCTGGTGGTCCAGGGTGGGACAGTGGAGGTGGGGGGAAGTGGTGGGAGTCAGGCCTGATTTTGAAAATAGAGCCAGCAGGATTTTCTGATCAGTTGGAAGTGATGTGAGGGAGAAAGGAGTCGAGAGCAAATCCAAGGTCACTTCGAACTGTTCCTATGGAGATGCTCCAAACGTAGCACTTGTGAGCTGTGATGAATTTATAATTAAGAGTATGTTGGCAGATGCCGCAAGCTTCCAGGCCTTCTCTAGAATATTCTCATGGTGAAAAACAAAGCTTGAGCGAGACCCACACTCATGATGTTCACCCCTCAACCCATGAAATGTGTGCTGCAATAGCCCGCAGGTATCAGTGGAGTCATCCCGTGACCGTGTATGTGCTGGGAGGTGATCAAGCTGCTTGCTACAAACCCAAAGACATTGGTGTCAGGGGAAATAGGATTTCAGACAGAAAGATGGGGCCTATGGGGCCAAATGAGCCCAAGCAGGGTGCCTAGCACCCCGTCTAGAGAGGGAGGAAAGACTTATGGTCCCCCAGCCCCCAGCTGGGTGAGGTGACCCACCCAGACCCTGCTGTGGTGGGTCTGTTCAGGAGGAGGCAGGGCTGCATGTGAGCCTGCCCAGGGGAGCAGGTGCCATGCGGCCCATAGAAGAAAGGTCAGGGAGGTCTCCCAGGAGGAGCTGACGTGTGAGCCAGGCTGGGCAGAGAAGGTGGGAGAGTGAGGAAGGGCGCCCAGGAGGAGAGAGGAAGACCAGGACATGCAAAGGTGCAGCCAGCTGACAAGGTCAGAGGGACAGGATCTGGGACACGATCCAGGATGATGGGACCATCTAGATCCATTTATATCCATTAGGGCCCTTTGGCTGCAAGAGACTGCTGTATAATTCAATCCAAACAGGAATGTAGTGGCTGCCTCTGTGTGGAGTTCTCAGACACAGGAGGGGCTGGGGACCAGGAGGAAAGAGGACAAGTCCAGGGTCTTACCAGGAGGTCTCAGCAGTAGGAGCTGGGAGGCATCTTATGTAGGCCCCACCTGGCATCCATGACCCGACTATCTTTGCCTTTGAGGGAGAGGAGCCCACATAGCCATGGCAGCCTCATGATGTTACACACGAGGAGCTGGAGTCCAAGGTCATGCAGTGCCTCCACTGTCACACAGCCAGCAGGTGCAGAGGGAGGGTGCCTATCCCAGCCCACAGGCTCCCAGCCTCAGATTTTCCTACCACAGCAGAGCTCTCAACCCCAGACATTCCCAAGCTACCTTCATGACTTTCATCATTTGCATATTGCTGCCTCCAATATTATGAAAACATTTTTTTAAAAAATCAGTTTACTTATCAATTCTTCTTAGGCAATAGTGTCAGTGAAATCATGTATTTGATGAGCTACTTTTTGTTTCTAATACTCATCAAATTGTTTTATACAATTGAAACAAACAATAGGACAATGGTCATCTGTCAAGAGCCCTAATCATCTTTGTGGAGACCTTTCCATAGTTTGGGAAACTGTGTAATATAACGTAGCAGCTTTTCTATTGGAGGATGAGGCAGATGCGTTATGTTCAAACATCTTTTTAGCCCCCAAACTCTCACTGTTAAAGAGAATCTTATATTGAGCTCTAATTTGCAAAACCAAGAAAAAGGGAGCCTTTGGGCTTGGAATGGAAGTTGGGGGGAAAGGAATCCAGCCCACCTGTCTTTCCCCTGGCCACGTGGAAGACCTCAAGGCACCTCCTTGGAATCTAAGAAAGATCCTAGTTTGAAGACAATGGTGCTGATTACAGTACATGCTCTAGTGGTTGTAGGGCCAGGAACGGGGCATGAGTGATTTGGGCCTGTGCTAAGGAAAACAGACTCCAGTCCAAGGTGTAAGTGTGTACTGAGCGTGGTGGGTGGGCACCTCCAACCCACAGGCTTCCTGCTGAGGTGGGAGAGCTGAAACCTGCCTTTCCCAGGCTCCTCTGGGCATGGAGTGGGGTGAGGTCATCTTCTGCTGCTGATGCAGAGACTCTGACTGTTGCATATGCTAACAGTTGGGGCATTAGTATGATGGAAGGTTCTGAAAGCGTGTCCTAGATTCTGGCAGCCTTGAAATACACTCTCATCCCAGATTCCAGGATTCCAGGGAGAGTGCTACCGAGATGTTCCCAGCAAACTGCTGAAACTGGAGGTGTTTTATGTCAGTAACACCTAAGTGTGACTGTGACTGAGGAGCAGGGACCGGTGACCCCTTTCTCGCCTCAGGAAGGACCTCTAGGGGCAAGGATGTGCCCTCTGCACAGTTCCCAGAGTGCCTGGGTGGATTAACTGGGCAGTGAGATCACAGAGCAACCAGGCCACAAGGATTGTCTCCTCCTAACGAGGAGACAAGACTTTTCCTCCCTGCCCTTTTCAAACTTGCTGTGGTGGATTCCTTTTTTTAGTTCGGGGAAGATTGATGATTTCATTATTTGTGGCACTCAGCAACAAATCTCAGAGTTGCAGCTAAAGTGAGCTCTTTTCCCCTCGCTGTATCTTCTGCTCTGTTATTCATCATGTTTAATCATTTGCTTACTTCAGACCACCACAGGCATTGGGAGGGCAGCGTATCATGGACTTGGGACAGTTTTTATTCTTTAAAGGCTGGAGTGGGGACCTTGTAGGAAGGGACAGGGCTGGGGTGAGACTGTCACAGAGTCATGGCTAGAGATGGGCTGGAGCAAGTGAAGCATCAACAAAGGCCACAGAATGATCAATAAAGGGAAGTGACAGCAAAAGCCTCCTGGGACCTCAAAGGCTGGCCCTGTTTGCCAAGAAAATCTCTCATGGAAAAGGAAAGACTTAACGCCAAAAAGAAAAGAAACAACTGAAGGGTTTTCTGCCAAAGGAATGTCAAATACTTTAATTCGAGATGAAATGTGCTCTTGTTTGTGTACAATTAATTTTCCTCCCAAATGAAGGGTTTTGTCTATTACTTGAGTATTTCAACAGCAGCCGTTTGATTACGGTAGCATGTGCCTCTTCAGTTTGCGAAGCGGCTGTTTGTGTTGACGTGTTGGAAAAGCACACATTGCTTGGGTTACTTCCTGGGTCTAAGAAGGAAAAAACAAAGGGTCAATGAAAACACCTCCAAATAGAGACTTGGCTCCCACGAGGATGATGTCATCTGGAAAATGTGAGCAGGACCGTTCCCCAAGAATGAAGGGGCTGCAGGAACTCTGCTCTGGCTGTGGGGAGCTGTGGTTAGGAGGATGGAGACTACACCTACAAACTGTGGGCAGCAGGGTCCTAACTCAAATGCCTCGAGAGGCCGGGTGGGACATGTGTATGAGGGAAGCCTGCTAAGTGTATTTTTTTTCATCACAAATATATTTGTTTGCATAGTAAATACCCGGGGGATTCATTTTCACAAAGAAATATATGCTCCTACATTTCTTGAAACATGTGGCTCTCCATATATATATATATATATTTTATAATGGAGAGGTGGATAGAGAGATTTGTTTTCATGATGAAAATAAAGGCCAGCAGCCTGAGAGGTAATAAGTAGTGATGACTCTTGCCTTCTCTGTTGAGAGACAGCAGGTGGTGAGGACTGTGGCAAGTCTAGGCTCACTGGCCAGTTCAATGAGGCGGCCATGACATCCTCAGGCCATGAGTCACCCAGTAAAAAGGGCATCCATTTTGCTGTGTCTTTGATTTTTCAGAGGAAGATGGAAATCTATATTTTAATATTTAAAAAAAATGTATTTTTGAGACAAGGTCCCACTCTGTCACCCAGGCTGGAGTACAGTGATGCGATCACCGCTCACCACAGCCTTGACCTTCCGGACTCAAGCGATCCTCCCACCTCAGCATCCCAAGTAGCAGCTGGAACTACAGGCACACGCCACGATTCCCAGATCATTTTTTATTTTATTTTTTGTAGAGACAGGGCCTCACCATGTTGCCCATGCTGGTCTCGAACTCCTGGGCTCAGGTGTTTCTCCCACCTTGGCCTCCCAAAGTATTGAGATTATGGCATGAGCCACTGCACCTGACCTCATTTTTTTAATGTTGAAAACAAACTGTACAGACCCAAGCGTTGTGGGCTGATCACATCCTCTAGCCAGATGTGGCCTGTGGTCCTTCACTTTGTGTTTGGGATAGACCATTAATATGCAAATTGTAGGAAACATGCTTCTAATTTTGGTGAGTAATTCATTCCATCTGTTTAGGACTCATTTTTTTCCACCCACCAAATCAGCTCCTTCTATTTCTGGCCCAGTTTATGTTTAACGGCTCTAAAACCTGCGTATTTATCCTCAGTTGAGTTTGATTGTGTAGAAAATACCCAGAGAAACCCAATCTCCGCAGACCAGATCAGAATATCCATAGGTCATCACTTGGTGTCTCTGGGCTCTGGATCCACTGAGATTTAGCGTTGGCTGCTGTGGTAGAGACAGTGGCTTATACAAGCTGCAAGTGTATTTCTCACTCATGTCAACAGCTGAACTGGTGTGCCAGTTCTAGTTTGTGAAGTTTTGAGGGACCCAGTTTCCCTCTATCTTTTTGCTTGCTATCCCTAGGCCATTGGCTTCCTTCACTTGGTCCAGATGCCCCACCCCGTCTGCATTTCAGCCAGTGAGAAGAGAAAAAAGAAGAGCTAGGCACACCCTTTCCTCCTTGGGCACAACCTGGCAGGGGCGCCATGCCTGTACTCACATTCCATTGGGCAGCACTTACTCACCTGACCACATCTCCCTGCAAGGAAGGCTGGAAATGGCCGTCCTTCTCCTGGGCTGCCATGCACCAGCTAAAGTGCTGATTAATAGGGGTTCTATTACTAAAAGAAAGCTATACAGATAATGGAGGACACCCAGTCATTGGGAGCACATAAGGTGGACAATTCCAAGTAAAGCACACAAACAAAATACCAGAATCTCAACTGGGATTCTCAGTGAGCTTTCAGTTTCACTCTTGCCAGATAGAACATATTTTTTAACCTCTTTAACCAGTTTTGAAGTAAAATGACTCTTTCAACTAATGTCACAATATCAGGTTACAAACCCTAGTAACTTCTGTTTTTCTTTTGTAGAGACAGGGTCTCACCATGTTGCCCAGGCTGGTCTCGAACTCCTGGGTTCAAACGATGCTCTCACCTTGGCTAAGGAGGGAGGATCTTTTGGCTAAATGTGCGCACCAATTGAACTATGGTTTGCTTCATATTTTGTTCCAGTGTTTTGTTCAAATGAATTTATTTTGAAAGGGAATTTTGCCAAATGATAATGAAGATACAACATCAAAATTTGGGGGCTGCAGCTAAAGCAGTACAGAGGGAAATAATTACAGCTTTCAATGCAATGTAATGTACTATAACAAAAAAGAAAGGTAAAAAATCAGTGACCTAAGATTCTACCTCAAGACACTAGAAAATAATCAAAGGAAACCAGAAGTATGTAGAATTAATATGTAGATACGTATCTACGAAATGTGTAGGTAAAGAGAAGAGCGGAAGTAAATGAAATAGTACATGATAGTTTCTTAAAGAAATCACCAGAATTGATAGACCCATAACTAACATTTTTCTACATCTTGATTTTATCACTTAGCTCCCTGTTGATATACCTTCAAGACATCTTATATAGCTCTAAATCAAAGTTATTCTTTATAATTGCTGCGGAAATTCCACTGGGTGGCTATACTTGCAAAATGCTCAGCCATTCTTCTCGTAATGGGAATGTGTTTTGTTTCCAGTTCTGGGAAGCTATAAACAACACTTGCAGTAAACATCTGTGCATTTTAGGATAAGGTATGGGTACTTTTATTTTTACGGGATGCATTTCTAGCAGATCAAGAGCAGAGATATGCTCTTCTGTGAAGTACCTCTTTATAGCTATCACCTCTTTTTCTTGTCAATTTGTAAGGATTTGTATATTACAGAAATTAGCTCATTGTCTAGTATTCACTTACAAATACTTGTATAGGTTTATATCATTTGTTTACATAGTCATTTCATGTACAAAATTTTCAAATTTTTGTATTTTCAATTTTTAAAATATCAGGATTATCCATCGTGGTTTGTAAAGTCTTATCAACCTCTCTAGATTATAATTGTAATATCTTAGATTTTCTTGCAAATTTTTTTAATGTAAGGGATAGAGCTATAGAAAGCCCTCCTGTCCATGGTCATGACCTTTCCAGGACAGCCCACTCCTGGTGGCTGGGGCAGTCAGGGAATAAAAACCTGGAAATTTGGGCCCAACATAGGTTGACTCCTACAAGCAATATTTGTTTCAGAACCTCTGCAAGTTTGCAGAGGGAATGTCATGCCTGCCTTAAAGATCAACTTCTCCACTGCCCAGCCTGCCCTTTCCCACCAAGTACCTTTCACAAGTGTTGGTCCTTAGAAATATTTTGAACTAAAAACTCCACTTCAGTCTCTGCTTCTGGAGACCCCATCCTGGGGCAAGAGCAATGGGTTGGTGTGGGGGCTACGGTGGAAGATCCATGGAGTCCAGCTCCAACAGCACAAGCCCCCATCTGGTTCCTAGTTTGCATCACAAGTCTAT
This sequence comes from Piliocolobus tephrosceles, assembly GCF_002776525.5. Classification (NCBI taxonomy): domain Eukaryota; kingdom Metazoa; phylum Chordata; class Mammalia; order Primates; family Cercopithecidae; genus Piliocolobus; species Piliocolobus tephrosceles. The sequence continues at coordinate 21,211,511 of NC_045453.1, read as the reverse complement.
GTATTCCACAGATGGAGGGTTCCAAGATTGAAAAAAAGTATCTTGTGACATAGTTTGGGGATTTTGACCTGATTTGACTTTTATTTTTATTTTTAAATATTTACTTCTCTGTCCAGTCCAGACCTTTAACTGATGTCCAGGTTCATGCATTCAGCTGTGGTTGGGCTCTCTCCAACTCAGGTAGTAGTGGGTTTTCCTCTCCACTTCCTCAGTTCACCCCCCACCTCCGTGATGGTGGCTCTTCCTGCCCAGGTGCTCAGGCCGACATGGCCAGCTCTGCTCCTCTCCTGGCACCCACCCTCTGACCGCTCAGCACCTCCATCCCTCTGCTGTCCACATGGACCGATTCCTGCATTCCGCCCACCTGCCTGCTCCTGCCTGGCTGCTCTCCGAGGATGATCACACCATGGGCCTCCCTGGTCTCCCTGCCTAGCCTCCACCGCAGTCTATTCTATTCAACAATTCAGATCAGCCACGCCCTGCACCAGGCCCGGGTCTCCAGCCTCACTTTGTGCAGCCACAGCCTTTCCCCAGTCGACAGGGCCCTGAGCCTCTGGTGCCTTCCACCTGCTGGTCTCTTTCCTGCTTCTCTCCCGTGTCCCCTCGCTCTGGTCACATGGCCTCTTGGTCTTCCTAGGACAGGGCAGAAGCTCCCCACCTCGGGGTCTTACCCTCCGTCCTGGCTGCCCTGGGATGCTCCTCTCCGGGACATCCACCCGCTAAGCCCTCACCGCCTGGGCACCTGCTGCAAGGCCCCCTTTGGGGGCTCCTGTGATGTCCATGAGCAATCACAGCCCCCCACCGCCACCCCCTCCCTTCCCAGCTTTGACTTTCTTCAGTGCACTTTCCACCATCTGACATAGTTTGCGTGTTACACATGGCCTTCGGTTGGATTCTTCCAGAAGCTGACCCTGAGACTGGGCATGACTCAGTTCATCTGTAGAAGTCCCCAGGAAGCTCGGGCAAGATGGTGGGGAGGGAGACGGGAAGGAAAAAATGCCCATTCTGGTGGCATAAGGAGCAGGTGCCCACCGTGGGCTGCTGGTGCTCAGCTGCACTGGAGACCTCAGGGAGACGCTGAGGAGCAGCGTCAAGAGGAGTGCACTGGAGAGTCGAGGAAGCCAGGTCTACTCCCCACCAGCTTCCATTCACCCAGGGCAGCTTCCCAGGACTCCACTCCCAGGCCACAAGGCTCCTGCAGCCTGAGGAGGCCCTGCAGGAGAGCAGGGGCAGCAAGAACCCATTGCAGGGCAAATATGGTGAGGCCTGCGGGACCCAGGGAGCGCTGCAAGCATTTGCTTTGCGCACTCTCTTGGGCTGTCAACTGCTTGTCCTCTGTCTCCCTCTGAGGGTCGTGAGCTCCCTGAAGCCAGGGGTCCTTGTCCGTTTTGTTCTTTGCTGTGGCCAGAGACTACAACTGTGCCTGGTGCACAGTTGGCCCTGCTTAAATATGCCCTGAGTGAGTGACGTCTCCTTGGTCCGCCTCTGCAGGCTTCTGAGATGAATATTTGGCACGTTTAAAGAACCCAGATCCCAGGCAAAGTCACCCCTGATTTGGCTGATGCAGACTCCACCTCCTGCTGCTTCTGGGCTGACTCTGAAGCCTGTTGCTACTGTTTGCAGCCAAGTTGGCTTTTCCAACAGCAGCAGCAATGGAGAGGGGCTCAGAATACTGATGAAAGCTCCCTTTACACCGGGTGCTTTTCCAATGCTTCTACAACTGCCCTTTGATGTTGCAGTCATGAATCCTGATGGCAGAGTGATGATACTGGTCCCTGTTTCATCCGATGTCTCACTTGATAGGATGACCAAGAGCCCACAAATCGTTCCTGAGTGCACCTCGAACAACAGATGTTTTTCTAAACGGTTCCACCTGGTTTGATCAGGAGAAGAAACAACAGATACGTGTATTTTCGTTCCTTCCTTTAGTGGAGGAGTCACAGTTGTTTTGGAAGCTGTCCAAGTGCCTGAGACCCTGGATACAGATTCCTGAGCATCCTTCCCTCCTTGAAGGCAAATCATCCCTCTCTGTATCTCCAGCTCCAGCACAGGGCCAGACAGGGGGCAGAGCTCAAAGCAAGGAGTATCTGTGGGCCACCCAGGTGAGGTGAGACAAGAGCCCATGTTGCTGGCCTGAAGAAGGGCCACAGTCTGTCTGAGTCTGCTTCTTCCCTGGGGAGTTGCAGGCCGAACGCCTTGGCCAGGATTGCTACAGAGGGAGGCTCTGCCCAGTTCATCGCAGCCAGAGCGAGGCTTGTGATGTCTGTTCACTCCTCGTGTTGAGCTTGAGCACTCGGTTAAAGTGCTGGCCATCAGATTTCTCTATTGCAAAGGATCCTTTTCCCTTGTGTAATTGCCAAGCAACATATGTGGTGATGCTTTGGGACCTTGTGGATATCCTGTTCTTCAAAATCTGTCCCCCAATGGTTTTGGCATCCACAGATGGTCCTCACATGAGTCAACTGTAACATTTTCAAATTCCGTCATTCCTCATATATATCAGCTGGTGTTATTCTGTAAAGAATTCTTCCTGGCTCCAATCAGCTTTTTTTAGTATCACTATGAACTCATAGATTCTTTTTTAAAAAATTCAATGAGTTCATTCTTGCTTCCATATATTTGTTATGCTCAAATACTTCTACATTTGTCCATTGAAAGTCCTCTGACTATAGCTTCTGCTTCCTTTTGACCAATTTCTGTAATCTTTTGAGCACTTCTTGGCTTTCTGGTACAATCCAACTGGCTGGAATCTTCAAAAACGTCAACATCCCAAGAGATGAAATGATGGACTCGCTGTCCTACATTGCGGGAATTAAAGAATCATGGCAAGCCATGCAGTGTGGTCCTAGATGGATGCTGAATTGAAAACAAAAGCTCTCACTTTGGACTGTATTTTACATTATATTCCTGCATCAACATTAAATGTTTTGGGTGGGAAAATAGCATTGAGATTATGTAAGAAATTGTCTTTTTCTTTAGGAGATATACACTGAAGTGTTTAGGGGAGAAATATCACGACCTCTGCACCATACTTTCAAATAGTTCTGCCAGAAAAGGAAAAATACACATACAATTGTGCACACACATGCATGCACACACACACAATTTTCTTTAAATAATGCTCATGGAAATAGGTGACCCACACATATGGTGTTATCAGTTAATGAAACTATGTGAAGGGTATGTGATGTTCACTGTACTACTCTGTACATTTCTGAATAGCTGACTTTTTTAAAGCTAAGAAGTTGGGAAAATAAGATGAAAAAAACATCAGAAGGGACAGGTATTGTGGTCAGGACTGTGGGCAGCTGGGCTTAGCCTGCCCTGAGACAGCTCATCCTTTTACTGCAATTAATGCTATTGTTACCAGATGGAAAGTCTTGACTGTGAGTTGTCCAGGTTCTTGGCACACTGAACAAAGAATTGGACAAAATGCACAGACAAAGCAACAGAAAAATCAATGAAAGAAATGAAAAAGCGCAGATTTATTGACGTGGAAGTACACTCCACAGAGTGGGAGTGGGTTTAAGCAAGTTGCTCAAGAGCACCAATTACAATACTCTTTACAGGTTTTTATTAAGCTAAAAGAATTTGGTAACTCCTCTAGATGCTCTTTTAGAGGCCTCTGATTGGATACACCCTATGAAGGATCGGCCCATGACCAATCAAAGGCTGAAGTGGAACCTTCTGTCTCATTATTGCAGAAGTGAGGGTGTGGACTGTGTGCTGCCTAATCTTGCCTAAAATTGGTTGCACCTGCTGTTCTTTATGTCTTAACCCTTGGTTACCCCAATTCCCTATTCTCCTGCCTCACTATGACGTGGGTAACTGGCCAATGTTTTTGAACTTCCAAAGAATAAAATCTAGACAGCTTTGAAGAAAAGTTGTCTCTTTTATACAAGAGAAAGAGATAATGCAGAAAACAGGGAGAGAGGAGGACAGACTGGAGGCAGGTAGCTGCTGATAGAATGTCTGAGCCATGCACTGTGCTAGGTACTTCCTGCTATATTATTGATCTATTTCCAATGGTGACCTTTAAGAGACAAGGAAGGCAAGGCTCATTGAAGTCACAAACCTGCCCCAAGTAAAAAACTGCTCATCTCAGATAATGACTTCCAGTAAAGAAATATGATTAAACCAATTCACCAAAGATTGGCCAAAAGCTACCTGAATATAAAGATTTTAGAAGTCCTGGCCAGAGTTCATCTGTTTGTAAAAGGAAGCTTTGTAGCAGGAAGGGTTGTGTCCCTTGAGCTGAAACATGGGTAGGGACAGCCTGGCCCTCTCACCTAAGCTGAACCTTGGCCCATTGGGCAAGCAGGTGCTGTCTCCTTTGCTTCTTACACAGTTGGTGGGACATGACCCTGGCAGGGCCATTCCCAATCAGGGTGCTCCACTCCTTGCTTCACAGTGAGTACTGGAGACCCCTGGGGGACTTGGGGTGAGCCCTGAGTGGAAGATGCTTCCCAGGAAGACTCTCACCCTCATGGACAGTTCTGGACTAGGGAGGAATGGCTGACTGTCACGCCACAGTGGGGGCAGAAGAGATAAGGTCTGGGGTGGAATGGATGGTCCAGGGAGTTGAGGAGTGTCAGTGGAGGAGGGGAGAAAGTGAGGGGGTGAATGGGGAAGAGGGTGGGACCAGCTTCCTGCCGGCCGAGGGGGGTTTTGTGGTTCTCCCTGACAGCTTGGGACCAAGGTGCATTCCCATGGATGAGCTTGGGAGGCAAGTGGCCAGAGAATTATCCCACTTTGTTCCTGTGTCACAGTGAGGATACCACATGGGTTGGGATGTGTTGCTTGAATCTGGGTGAAGTACTGACTGTTCACTGTTGCTTCTTTGTAAGTGTCCCTGGATGACAAAGGAGAGGCCTATTTTATTGCAAACTGTTGCACTTCTTTCCTTCTCCAATAAGTGCATTCAGCCAGTCAAATGTCTGAGATTCCCGGACTAGGCAGCCTCTTGATTGCGCCTGATGAAACCATTTCAGCACCTAGGACAGCTCAGTGCTCAGTGCATATCTACGTTACTGCTAAATCCCTGTCTTAGAACAAAGGCGGGTGTGCTGTTAGTGAACGGTGCTGATGCCTAGAAGTGGTTTCAGCACAATGGTTTTGAGTCTCACAATCCAAAGTGGGTGAAGAGAGAAAGAGAAAGCTGGGATCTTGCATATGGGAGCTACTGGGAAGGGACCCCAAATAGGATAACGGTGGTTTCCATTCAAAAGTCAGGGCTGTACGTGAAGTATAACTTCAGTGCTGGGTTGATAAACCAGCACTTTAGGGTCAAGAAAAGCCCAGTTTTCCTGGTGTAAATACTCCCAACATGGCTGATTTCAAACTATCAGAGGTTTAACAACAAATTAGCAAAATTTCTGAACGTTTCACCGTTGGTTCTTAGAGCTGGCTGCCTGCACGCCACTGGGTGTGAATGACCAGTCCGATCCCTACTAGGGGTTTCAAGCAGATATGGGATGGGTTCACCAAGGGGCTGTGGGTGAGCCTGTATATCCCGCCATGCAATAGGAAGCATTCCTTGAGTCACCCACAGAGTCCAACAGTGAGGACCTGGAACACGTAGACTGATGAACACTGAAGAAGTGGAACCAGCAGGGATGAGGATCTCCTCATGCCAGGGGGAAGAGAGGCCCCTGTGGAGGCTCTGGAGCCCCTGAGGGTTTTTGAAAATGACTCCTTTGATCAGGCTGCAAAACTCAAACCTGGGGGGAAAGAGGTTGACTGTGGCTACAGTTTTATCAGAAAAAAATATGCAAAAAAATTAGTATTTGATTCATTCTTTGATTGCTTAAGAATTGGGGTACATCTGCCACTATAACCCAAACGTTAGACAGGAAATAAAAACTTATTTTCATCACATTTAACTTTACCTTTCTAGAGAAAACCCTCATTGGGCCTTTTTTTGTTTGTTTTGTTTTGTTTTGTTTTTTAGAAGAAGTGGCAAGTACATGGCTGAGAGGAGGGGCCCTGGTGCAGGGTGACCTGATCCAGTCCTGATGATGCCTATTTCTACATGGGCAACCACCTTTCTGTGCCTCTGCGTTTTCATCTGGAAAATGGGGTGGTGATGCAGTAGTGCCTGTGTTTTGGAGAGTACATGATTTAATACACGTGGAGTACGGGGAACAGTGCCTGGCCTAAAGTGAATCCAAGATAAATATTTGTTAAGTAAATCACAAAGCATTTGTTGTGAAACTTTGGTACTCAATATAATTGAATTTACCTTGAATGGGCTTTTTAGTTGTATGGGTTGTCCTCAGATAACAATGGCCTTGTTTCATTACACACGGTCCTGGCTGGGAAGAAAAGACACCACAGTGTGATAAAAGGGGCCTTGGGGGGCCGGGCGCGGTGGCTCAAGCCTGTAATCCCAGCACTTTGGGAGGCCGAGACGGGCGGATCACAAGGTCAGGAGATCGAGACCATCCTGGCTAATACGGTGAAACCCCGTCTCTACTAAAGAATACAAAAAACTAGCCAGGCGATGAGGCGGGCGCCTGTAGTCCCAGCTACTTGGGAGGCGGAGGCAGGAGAATGGCGTAAACCTGGGAGGCGGAGCTTGCAGTGAGCTGAGATCCGGCCACCGCACTCCAGCCTGGGCGACAGAGCCAGATTCCATCTCGAAAAAAAAAAAAAAAAGAGGGGCCTTGGGGGACCTGACCTGGGCCCTGGGTCTGTGTGAGGAGGTGATGAGGACACAGGAGAATCCCCCAAGGAGGTGACATTCATATGAGACCTAACAGGTGACGAGGCCTCTGGAGGTAACTGGGTGAGGATCAGCGTGGGGGTGGGGAACATATCAGGAGGAGGGGACAACATGTGCCAAGGCCCTGAGGTTCCGAGAAGCCTGGTCTGTCCAAGGCCAGCGGAGAGGCCAGTGTGGCCATGACCGAGTGGACACAGGGGTGAGTGGTGGAAGGTGTGACTGGAGGGGGTCAGGGACCTGTGGGAGTTTGGATGCCATCCTGAGAGCCAAGGGCAGCCTCTGTGGTGTGATGGGTCCGATCTTTCTCTTTGGACGTCCCCATGGGAGGGCCTTCTTGTCTAGGGCTGACCCTTTCCTCCCATTCCCACCATGGACTGTTTCACAGGTAAGAACCTGGGTGGGAGGGGAGACCTCTGTTTTACGGCCTTGGCCACACCTCAGAAGAAAATCTGAGAAGACTGATTTTCAGGAAATGCTTGGCTGGGAAGTCTGCCATCGGAGGCAGTGGTCTGAGAGCCAGGTCAGGACCCTCCTGAAACATGCGGGCCTATCCAGGGAAGTGCCAGGGGTTCAGAATAAACGCGTCTGGCTTTGGGAGCATCCAGTGGGAAGCAGCCCAGGCTGGGAAGTGCAGATTTTACTGGAGCTGTAGGTTTTCATGAGGAACTTGGGGGGTCACTCAGGCATCTCCCTGCAAACAGCTGCCTGCCCATGGTGAACATCCGGGGACCGGGTCCCGCGGCTTCTCCTGGCTGCCCTGCCTCCGGTTCAGTCCCAAGAACAAGATAGTGTCGCTGACCTTGCTCTCAGACCCCCACTTCCCACGGCAGAGTTCCTGGCCTGACTGCAAAGTGCTAACCACACTGTTGGAATTCATCAGGGGTGAGCATGAGCCTCTCCGTTTCATCTGTGCCTGTTGTGGATGCATTAACTATTTCATGAAGTAACACAAGTAGCATTTGGAGTAAAAAAATTAACTAAAAATAGGCAAAACAGTGAAATTCAGTGGCGAGGATGCTCATGAATAATTAAGAGGCCGACACAGGACCCCATTTCAAGGAGATTCTCACTCCTAAGCCTGTCGCTTTTCCCTGCACGGCACAGACAAGACCTGATTTTTCCAGCAGGAAGGTTTGTCTTAATGAAATCTTATTTGTCAAGAAGGCAAGATGTATTTGTGTTTCCTCGGGCTCCCATTGTTATAAACTTTGCAATGTTTTCTCTGAAAAATGCTCCTTTTCTGCTTAAAAGAACTGATTGTTGCTGTTTTTCTCTCTTCCATTGTGAGGAGGAAATGCTACAAGTTGTCAGGTAATCAATTATCCTCCTTAAAGGATCCCCGAAGTCATTTGAAAATTATGGCTCCTGAAAAATAATAAAATGCCCACTTTAACATATTGTTGCATGTCAGAGTGAGTTTCTCTCCCCTGCAGAGTCATAGAGCCTGTAAACTGCCCGTGGTAATGACCCCTGGCTCCAAATGCAGTCACTGGTCTCTGCACAGATAGACACTGTCTGTCACTTCCGAGGTTTCCCTGTTGCCACTGTGTCTCTTTTAGCTTCTAGGGAGCCCTGTAATGATGCTGCAATTAGCAAAGCATCCTTCCCTCTCTCCCAGCTCCAATTGCTCTAATTTATGTCCCTTGACAATACTCACACCAAGCACACCATCTATACCACTGTGTGGGGAAGGAAGTTCTCAGGTTCAAGGTCTCAGGGAGATAAACACAATTTCAAGTTCACAGACGTCCTCAGCAATCAACATGAACTACCCCACCAAGCAAGCAAGACCTTGGTACTGTTGGCGAGTAGCAGGTAATTGATGAGCTTGTCAACATGATCTACGGCCCCTGATCTGTATCAATATGAAATGAGAAACCATTTAAGAGGCGTCAGGAAAACATGGCAGGCCCGCACCTTCTCCTCCTACCCTTTGACAATGACTCATTCATTCACATATGAAATTGAGTCTTTGTGATGGTGAAGTGTTAAAGATCTTGTGTAGTCAAATTACTATCATGGAACCAACAAGTGGAAACAGGTTGTTAAACGTCCCTGGTTCCTCCTTATTCAAATGGGTAGAAGAAAACAAACAGAAAGCTTAGATGCAAATGTACATTCATGTGCAAGTGTTCGTGAGAACCAATATACATCAAGAAAGGAAAAGCTGGGTGGTGCCCCAGATAATTCAGGTTAAAAAGACTCTTATCAGAAGATCAAAGACATCCAGACACAGCTTGAAGATGCAACCGTGGTCCATCCATCGTGTCTTCTTGTGAATGAGCTTCAAGTTTCTTGCCAACACAAGGACACGTTTAATGTCCCTGTGACATTTGGTGGGAATGCTAAAGCGTCACTGAAATTCGTCGAGCCAAGGTGCACCTATTCAGGTCCCAAGACCTTTTCTGGGAACTGGGCAGACCATCTTCCCTTTCTGGGCCTCAGTTACCTCATTTATAAATGGCACAATCTTTTTAACATGCCTTGGTGTTGCCCAGTGCAAGATAAGGGAGATAGAAGCATAAGAAAACCTGCTTTTGCAGATGTTCTCAGAAGGGCATTTTGATGGGCATCTCAAGTGTATCCTGGGGAGAATGGATCCTTGATGTTATGAATGAATCGTGTAGGAATCATGGCTCTAATGAAATTCAAACTTTCAGACTTGTCAAAAATTCCAAAAAGAGGGCTCTGAAGTGTATATGGAATATTTATATGTCTTTTTGCAAGTGCGTTACTCATTCATTCCCAAGGCATTGGGCTGTTCCACTGTAATTTACAGTTAGTTGGTGAATTGCTGCTGTAGACCCCAACATTCGGATATCCTACTTCCTTGCAAGAAGAGCCCTGATTTTCCTCAGATGTTGGGAAGCAGTGTGCTCTCTGGCACCGGGGAATGGATTACCATTGGTCTGTGACAGAAGCCCTGCCCTGAGGGAACGGGGCTAGGTCCACTCCACCTGTGGACAGAGAGCTGGGGAGGGGTGGCTTTTCCAAAGGGGGCTTGGGACCCAGAAGAAGCAGCAGGTGCTGGTTGGGTAAACCAGGGGTGTCCTCCAACTCATGTCAGTCTCTCCTCCGGCTCATGGGGCATGGCCTGTGGCACCCCCTCTGTCCTGGAGAACTCAGCACTGGCCCTCCCTGCTCACTGGGGACCACATGGCTGGAGCACAAGATACCCATTTCCTGAGAATATTTTTTCCCAACACTCCCATTGCTTCATTTTTAGACACCACACTTAATTCATGTATAAATCTGAAATCACATTGAATGAGAATGTGAGTTTTCTGAGTTCACTGAAATGGATCTGGGTTAGCAGCAGTAGCGAGGGGGCCTGGCCTTGCAGGAGGGAAGGTGAAGGTGACTGTGAACTCAGCTCCCCTCCTGCGGTGTCTCCTGCATTTCCCGGCACCGACGGTTGAAGAAGAGCGATAAACAACCAAATCTCTTTAGAAAGGCATTTGACAACATTTAAACTCCATCAGGCATTGACATTGTGAATACAAAATTCATCTTGAGTTAAAGTTTCTGCCTTATTAAATTCATCTTTTCTGTAGTGGGTAGTTGTCCCTGCTACAGATAATTGTGACCCTGGATGGCAGGACCTGTCTGTGTTCACTGTGAACCAACTTTTCCTTTGAGGGCCCCAAAGACCCCGAGTGTGAATCACCCGAGTGGGTGGGGTCTCTCACCTGTGAGTCCTCCCACCAGGGGCTCCGTCCTTCCACCCACCTTCCCCCGGGCCTGTTTCCCTTGAGGTCTGAGCTGGGGTGCCCAGTGAGGGATCATCCCTGGTGTGAGATAAAACCGAGGCGTGACTCCCCACCCCTATGCAGGGCCCTAGAGGACGTGCGCAGCTTCAACCGTCTGATCAAGGGTGGATCCGACTCCCTGCTCGGGGCAGCAGCTCCTGGTTCCTTCAGCCGCAGCGGCGTCTCAATGGGGTGACGTGAGGGGCACAGAGAACCGAGGACTGGGTCTGATGGGATTAAACCCCCAACTGGTGTCCCCGCGTCTTCTCTTTCCTGACACCAAACACCAAGAAGAAACAGCCCCAGACACACCCGTGAGTGCATTCCGAAGGGTGAGCTGGGGACCAGGCGGCCTCTGAAGGCTCCACGTGGGTTTTGAGCTTTTGCTTTTTGCAGCAGCAAATCCACTTCTCTGGGCTGGGAATTGGTGTTTGCTCAACACACAGGTGGTCTGGAGTGATGCTTTCCTTCTTTAGCAAAGTAACACATGCTCCTTACAGAGAGTCAGACATGCAAAGAGGCAGGCATGTTTGTTAAGGATAAGTGAAACCTCCAGCAGGTTCACGGGGAGTGAGTGAGAGGTCTCCCCGCAGGTCAGGCCCTCAGCCTCCCAGTTTCTTCTTGGAGAAGCCAGCGCAGGGCCCCGCGGTGGGGGCGGTGGGTGGGAGGTGATCTCAAGACACCAGGACACGATTAGAGGGTCTCAGTCCATTTTGATACCTGTGCTCTGGAGTCACTGGCTGGGACTGGACTCCTGGCAGCACCCAGTGACAAAGGGACAAACCAGGCTGTGACTCTGGCCGTTTTCTCCTCTGTGATGATGATTCCCTTGCTGCACCCCCTCTTTCTGGCCCATCCACAGAGCTCAGACGTGTCCTTGCTGGCTGACATTTCCCTGCTCCCTGAGGCCGGGTGTGCACCCTGGGGGTGCTCAGAGAGTGTCCCTGGATTGATTTCAGGCCCTCACTTCTCGGAGGAGATGCCATTCCCTGCAGAGCTCCATTCACCTGCTCGGAGCACTCCTTGTCCTGCCCAAGGACGTGCTCTCCGGTTTGGCTGGAATGAATGACCCCACCATGCCAACTCTGGGATTCAGGCAGATCAGAGCTGCTGGGCC
>NC_045453.1:21088430-21139921 GCF_002776525.5 Piliocolobus tephrosceles | reverse complement strand
AGACACACGGACAGGGAGGGGCACCCACAGCAAACTCCCTTCGCCTGGGAGCAGGTGTGATCCTTGAGTCCTGTGTCGCCTGTTTCTTCCTCCGCCTTGGTCTACAGTTCTGATATGATCTGACCTCTGCCTGTCTCTCTGACTCCATCTCCTCTCCCGTTCATGCTCTTTCTAACAGTTATGTTATAGCCTCAGTGAATGTGACAAGGACCCTGAATCATGGTCGCTTTACTAAGACAGAAGTTCATTCCTTTCACATGAAAGTCCAAGCCAGCTGGGTGATTCTTCTCTGTGCATTTTTCAGGGTCTTAGGCTACTTCCATCTTGCTGCTCTGACTTCCTTAGGGTGTAGCTTCCCCACAGTGTCCATCCTATCTACTGCCAGCCAGCAGGGAGGGGAGAACAAGAGGACACAAACCTCCCTTCCTCTAAAGGCAGTTGCTGTGCACTGGCCTCATGTGCATTGGTCACTGTCTGGTCATGTGGCCACTGCTTGCTGCAAGGGATGCTGAGAAGTTTTCATCCTGGATGCCAGTGCTCACCTGGGTGAGGTGACTCCTGAGGTCAAGGGGAGAGAGGACATGAAAGAGAGTCACTGGCTCTTCCCACCGTCATGCACGTTGCTCCAGTCTAGGGCGACCCACTGCCTCAGCTTGCTCAGGCCTGAGGGGGCCATGGGGTACAGACCTTTCAGTTTTATAACAGGGGCAGTTCCAGGCAAAGCATCCCAGCTTGGCTGAGACTCAAAAGCTTCCTGGGATGTGGGATTTCTAGTGTTACAACCAGGAAAGTTTTGGGCAAACCTGGACAAGTCGGTCCCCTCTACTCCAGACACACTGGCTTCCTTTCTGCTCCTCCAGCAGGCCAAGCCAGGGCCTGCCGTGGGGCCTTTGCATCTACTGTTACCCCTGTCTGGGATTCCGTTTCTGCAACTCTGTGCAGTGCTCACTCCTCTTCTGTTGAGAAAAGGCTGCTCTCATGAACGGGAGAGGAGATGGAGAGAGCAAGGCGACCAGATGCTGCTGGGAATGTAAGCTGGTGAGGAATCAGGATGTCCTAGAGCAAAAGGATGGTATTAAAGGACTTGAGGGAGGAAAGTAACATTTGGGAATGATGCATGTCTTGGGAATCTCGGTAAAGTGAACTAATTGCTTGAATGTTAATAAGTCATTTGCATGTGTGAAGACAAATGGGACTGTTTCTATTGCTGTGATCAAATCCTCTAAAAGCACTCAATAATGATTTCACAAAGGTTATTCAAATGATAGATGGATTTTAGAAATTTGTGGCAATTAAGCACTTTAAGGTTGGCAGGGAGCAGATAGGTTACTGAAGTCACATGAAGGTGTTAGAGATATCAATTTAAAACAAAACCAACAATTTTTATGCTTTCCAAAGTAATTTGGCTGCTCTGTCTTTCTCAAACATGAATAGAAGATGATAATGAATACTTTGAATGTTTCTTTCCTTATTTTACATCAGAATTTGTATTGAAAATTTCAACATATCACTTATTAAAGGACCTGTATATGTTATGAAGGATCCTGTATTTTGCAGAAATTGCTAAAGAATATTGTCCTTTTCACCTGGTAGCAATTGGCAACTTTAGTTTTTTTCTTCTAATTTTAAAAGACCTGATCATTCTTGAAAATTTGAAAACATACCAACTACTATAAAAAAGAAAACGAAAACCATCTATAATGTTACCACCGACATGTTACTACTGTTGGTACCTTGATTTGTCTCTTATTTAACTATTTCCTCTGAATATGGGTGCATGTGTGATAAGAGTGTAAAATCCATGTTTTGTATCCATTTTTTTCACTTCACTTGAAATCACGAGCACTTTCCACACTATTGAAAAATTCAGGTAAGCATATGATCAAATCATCCTTCAATATTTCCCTATCTGGAAAACCCGTGCACCCTTCTCCAGTCCTATATTATTGGACATTTGTACTGCTTCCAATTTTTGCTGTTGCAGTTTATGTGGCAATGATCGTATTACTACGTAATCTTGGTTTGCATTTATGAACAGGTCCTTAAGATTATATCTTATGTGTGTGATAACTGCATCAAGGATTAAGTGCTTTTTAAATTTAAGCTCTTGATACATCCAGCAAATTGCTTTTGGAGACATCAGGCCTGGTGGCCCCCCACTGATGGGCATTCTGTGCTCATGTTTCTGTTGCCTCACAGGCACTATGTTGAAGAGTGTTTGTGTTAATCCTATTTGATATGCTTTGTTATTCTTTTAATTTTCAGAGAATTCACGGCTGGGACCGTGAAGGTGGAGTCCATGGCTCCACCTTCTTGGAGCAGATTAAATACGCCTTCAAGCCAGTGAGGTGATCTGAGTCCCAGCAGCCTCATCTGCCAAGTCAACCCCAGCACTGGATTGAGAAAGCTGCGGTCAGATTCAGAGTGAAGACAAGCGCTGTCCCACGCCAGAGCCCAAACCTGTCCCCCAGTTGGGAAGCTGAGGAGTGATTATTTGGTTCTCGGATGCGTCGAGGGTGCCTCATGTGGTATGCGGTCAGTGCACACATCCCAGGTATGTCAGCTGCACCCTGACAGCCTCCCAAGTTTGGGGTGCTACCAACACAGGATGCATCTATGGCACATCGTGATAGGCCTTCCCAAGTACCCTGTCCTGCTGGTGCCCTGTCTTCTGACCCCCCCCATCAGATCTTGGCACCAAGCCCTGACAACCACTTCACCTTGGAGGCCGTTCCCAGAGTCTATTTCACGGCTCATTCAGAAGGAAGATGAGGGGCCTTTTCCATTTCCAGTATTAAATGATTTAATTCACAAGGGACTTGGTCAACACAAGTATCCCAGCAGAGCCCAGGCCCTGTATCGTTTGCAATTTACCATTCTGATTAAACCCAACCCAATCCCATCAAGCTCCGCATGGGGTGAACCAACCGAAACTGCACCACAGGCCCCAGGAGGACATCCGGCCCAGGGAACTGAGGCTGGGGAGGGGAGGGGGAGCTGGGAGTACATCTACCTCGTTTCAGGAAATCCAGTCGCCTCTTAAGATGGATGTTTCTGTAGAAATATATCTGATAAATGTTTAATTACATGTTAAGAGGGACCATTATTCATGGAGCAGTCATTAGCTCCAGAGGACTTCAAGCCCCTCACTTTGTTAAGAGCCACGTTCATATGCAGATCATCCCCAACTTCCAACATTCCCTGCTCCAGGAGGAGAGCAGCTGGGAGAGCCTGGTGAGGTCTCCATCAAAACAGGGTAACACAGGGCATCAGTGGGGTGGCCAGTGGCTTGACTGTGGGTGGGAGATTTCAGAGAGGTGAGACTTAAGCCAGGAGCCTGAATCAAGGTGCCGAGACCTCAGCCCCACCCTGACCTACCTGTTCTAAGGGTCCCTGCAGGGCTCCGTAATCCCCATCTGTGAGGGGCTCCCCTCCTGAAGCTCTTGATGCTTCCCGGGCCCCCCGAAGTCCTGTGGTTCCCTGGAGATGCTGTCGGCTCACAAGGTGCCAGGAAGGACTCTCCTGGGATGGAAGAATTGGGTGGACCCGTCCTGGGTAACAGGCAGTGTGTGAATCGCTCAGGGTTCTGAGGTGGCAGGTGACAGAATCCATTTAGGTCCTGAAGCAAGGAAAAGCAGAACCAACCAGAAGGTCCCAGGAGCAGGAGTCCCAGGTCTTGGAGGGGCAGGAACTAAGGTATCCTGGGGCTCTTGGTGGCAGGGGCAAGGGAGAAGAGCTTGCTGAGGGCCGCTCAGTATAAGCCCAGGTGACTTAAGTCCCAGAATAAAAAAAAAAACGGTGGACCCTTACCCATAGAAGGCAGCAGAGCCAGGCCATCCCCTTGCACTCCAGGAGACCCAGGCACCACACTCCTCTCAGCCCTGCCAGGGAACTTCTCCCTTCCTCCTTTCCCTCCCCTTCCTCTACAGGCGGAATTAATTAGCAAAAAATCACAAACACAAAAACACACTCTCAATGCCTAAATAGTATGGTTTATTTGTCACTGACTTGGCCTTGCATTTGCCTGTCTTTGTGCCTCAGTCTCTAAAATGAGCACAAAATCAACATTAAAGGGAGAAGCGTGCACTGGCGTGGGGAGTGTGGGGAGACAGCTTCAGTCTGTCAGCCAGCCTTTTCCATGTGAGAAATGTCAGCAGATAGAAATGGATTAAGTCTGCCACTGAGTTGGTTACAATCCAGAAGTGAGGGTCTTTGGAGTGACCTTTATTTAAGAAATATCACAGCAGAGGCTGTTGGAAAGATGCTCTGGTGAATGATGGAGCCTGATGCATGGTGTGTTCACTGGGGTCTCCAGAAAAAAAACCAGCAGGAGGTGTCCATATCCTACATACAGAGAAAGAGGTTGAGTTTAAGGAATTGGCTAATGTGATCCTGAAGGCTAGCAAGTCTGAAATCTGCAGGCTGGGCAGGTTCAAGACCCAGTGAGGAGTTGGTGCTGCTGTTCAAGTCTGAAGGTCATGGAGCTGGAGACCCGGGGAGGAACTGGGGCTGCCGTTCAAGTCTGAAGGTCATGGATCTTGAGACCCGGGGAGGAGTTGACACTGCTATTCAAGTCTGAAGGTCGTGGAGCTGGAGACCTGGGGAGGAACTGGTGCTGCTGTTCAAGTCTGAAGGTCATGGAGCTAGAGACACAGAAAGGAAATGGTGCTACTCTTTAAGTTTGAGGGTCATGGAGCTATAGACTAGGGGAGGAGCTACCGTTCAAGTGGCACTTCCCTGGGTCTCCAGTTCCAAGATGCTCAAACTTGAACAGTGGTAGCACCAGCTCCTCCCCAGGTCTCTGGTTCCATGACCCTCAGACTTGAAGAGTAGCACCGTTTCTTTTCTGGTTCTCCAGCTCCACGACCCTCAGACTTGAGAAGCTGGAGACCCAGGGAGGAGCCGGTGCTGCTGTCCTATTTTGAGGGTCGTGGAGCTGGAGACCTGGGGAGAAGCTGGTGCTGCCGTTCAAGTCTGAAGATCGTGGAGCTAGAGACCCAGAAAGCAGCAGGTGCTGCTGTTCATTCAAGAGTCATGGAGCTGGAGACCTGGGGAGAAGCTGGTGCTGCTGTTCAAGTCTGAAAATAGTGGAGCGGGAGACCCAGAAAGGAGCTGGTGCTGCTGTTCAAGTCTGAGGGTTGTGGAGCTGGAGACCCAGAAAGGAAATTGTGCTGCTCTTCAAGCGTGATGGTCATGGAGCTGGAGATATAGGAGGAGTCAGTGCTGCTCTTCTAGTTTGAGGGTCTGGGATCAGTGCCTGCCTGTAGGGCCTTTGTATCTGCTGTTATGCCTGTCTGGGATTCCCTTTCTGCAACTCTGTGCAGTGCTCACTCCTCTTCTGTTGAGAAAAGGCTGCTCTTTGGGTGCCCCCGGGTGCCTGGTCTGCTGTACTCGGCACTACATGCGCTGTGAAAATCCCTCCGTGCTCTTCATAGAATGAGATCTGTTCTTTCCACCCTTCTCTGCCCACTTCAGTTTCAAAGTCTCTGGGGAGTTTTGATTTTTATTCTCTTCACCACTGAAAGATACATCTCTTTCCCTAAGGCTGTGCCTGGGCTCACACATAGCCAGATAAATCTGATATTAATAATAGCTGGAATGAAAAACATGTATTAAATCCCAAGATTATGATGTAGGAAGCAAGCATTCTGAAGAGATGTGTAAGCCTAATAAAGGCCAAAGGATGTGGATTAAAAGGAAATGTGGGGTGGAGAAACATTTCATGCAATAGAACCCCACCTCTTGGTGAGTTCATTGGTACAAACTTTCTAGAAGGCAGTTGGCAATTGGCCAATGAAAACACCACTTATCTTTTAGTCCCAAATTCCATTTATAGGCATTTATCCCTAGGAAATAGGAAAATATGTAAAGATGAATCTCTAAAGATGTTTATAAGAAGAAAGTAGGAAGCCTAAATGCTTGCTGGTGGCCCCTTCCTCTGGCGCTCCTCTCTCCCCAGTGGCTGGACACTTGCTACATTTTCCCAGCCTCCCTTGTGGCGAACTGTGACCATGTGACCAGGTTCTGACCAATGCAAAGTAATGAAAGTGTTGTGTGGCGTGTTTTGAAGCCTCCTTACGTCCGTCTTCTGCCTCATTTCTTAGTTTTTTGTTTCCTCTTTCCTCCTTGGCCTATGGATGTGATGGTTGGTGCTCTTCCCATCAATTTGGTCTGCGAAGGTGAGATTCACATCCTAGGAAGTGCGGAACACTTCACTGGACAAAAACAGGGTCCCTCAAATTTTGTGTAAACACTAGACTGTCAAGCTCCAGCTTTGGTTTCTGTGAAAAATACACTTTTGTCTTAGTTGAAGTTAGAGCTCTGCTAGATGCAGCTGAATCACATCCTAATTTGATTAAAACACAAAATTCATTGAATACATTGTGGAATGTCCATAAATGCCAGTGCTAAAAAACAATAATGTTGATATGTAGAGTTCTCATTGTCAAAATAAGTCCATAAAATATTGTTGAGTGCACATGAGGTGGGTTTACATCTGTATGTATTAAAACCACAATTCCATTTTCATAAGACAAAAAGCACGTGTGTGTATTGTGTGATATGTTTTTATTAGGTTGCTCCATCCATCCATCCATCCATCCATCCATCCACCCACCTACCTATCCATCCATCCATCTAACCATCGATCCATCCATCCTTCCATCTGTCCATTCGTCCATCCATCCATCCATTCATCCACCAATCTATCCAACCATCCAGGTAAGTCGTACACCAAAATAATGTTGGTCATCTTTAGTTGATTGCGTCAATGGTGATGTTAAAATTTTTTCTTTAAGTTTTACTTTATATTTGAACCTCTAAGATACCCTCCAAATTCTCCCTCTCCTGGTATTCATGCCTGTGTGTGACCCCTTCCCCTTGAGTGTACATGAGGCCTGTGACTTGATCCTAAGCAATAGAATATGGAAAATCAAATGGGATGCCACTCCCATTTGACAGATGGTTATGTCACAGAAGGTTGTGACTTCTATCTTGCTACTAGCTGACTCCTTCCTTTGCTTCAATGAAGAAATTGTCATATTGGAAATATGCTTGTGGGCAGGAACTGAGGGTGACCTCTGGCCAACAGCCTGCAAGGGAGTAAAGCCCCCATTCTGAGTCCTACCAGAACCTGACTCCTGCCCAGTGCCATGTGAGCCTGGGAGCAGACCCTTCCCTGGTGGCTTCCTCAGCTGAGCCTCCACCCTTGGCCAACACCTTGATGATCGCCTGCAAGACCCCCTGGGGCAGAGGACCCGGTCGAGCCATGCCCAGACTCCTGACCCCTAGAAACTGTGAGATAATAAACGTGTGTTTCTGTAAGCTGCTAAGTTTGTGGTAATTTGTGAGGCAGCAATAAAAAAAGCATACACCTATTTAATCCCAGTCACTGAGCTGGGCCTTATAAAAATGTTCCGCTAAAGAGAACAGCTTTGGAAATGCTCTGACATTTGTCACACATAGGCAATTTCAACCGAACACCTCTTATAACCTCTTTTCATGTTTGGGTGGAAAAACGGTGATTAACAAAGCCTGGGAAAGTGTGAGGCATTTAAATGGATGTGCAATTTCAAGCCTTTCAGAGCCAGCTGAGAGCTGCTGCACTGATTAAACGGCTGATGATAACTTCTCAGCAGAAAGGTTAACGGGTGTGTGTGATTTTATCTGCAGTAGAGACTGAGGAGGTGGAGGGGAGGGGCTTCAGAATGGTCTTCAGGTTGATGATGGGTTGTTCAAAAGTGCTTTAGGTGCAGAACAAGAGAAGGGATGACATGGGGCTCAGAGGAGGCAAATTAGTCACTAGAAAACTCCAAAGATCAGCCTTCTCTGTCTGCCATTCCCACGTGGCCACCTGGTCTGGCCTCTTTTCTGGTGGATGCCAACAGCCTCCTCAAGGGGCCTCTGGATTCCTCTCTCGTACCCTGTTGTAAATTCTCAGTACTGTAGCTAAGTGGATGTTTTAAGTTTCTCAAGCTACACATCCTCCCATTACGCTTTGGATGAAATCCCAGACCCGACCATGGGCACTGTGGCCCTGGGTCATGGGGTCCTGCTGGCTTCTCAGGCCCCGTCATGACCCGCTTTCCGCTGGGCTTGCTGCAGTGTCCACACAGCCTGCTCTTTATCCACAGACGTGGCACTCTCATACCGGTTCCAGCCTGAGTCGCTTTCCCTTTTTCGCCTTCTCATCTTTCACATCTCCGATCCAAACCCCCACCCTCAGGAACCTTTCCCAGTTGCTTGCACTGACACATGCAACCCCCTGACACTTTGGATCACATGAATGTGCTTCATTCTGCTGCTGTTGGAAATGACTTCTCTGCTTTCTGTCGTCACTTGCCTAGCAACAGTCTTCCCCAGTGACCTGCTGAGCTCCGGGGTGCAGGGAGCTTGTTTTGTGTCCACATCCCCCCTATGCTGAGGGCACAGCCTGGCACAGAGTAGTCACCAGTCAGCATTTGCCAGATTAATTGTCTGTCTTCAGGATGGGTGGTGGGAGAAATGAAGGAATCTTTTAAGATGACCTTTATACCTAATAAGGAGAGATACCTGGTGTCGAGGCTGGTTTGAACATGGAGTCTGTAGAAGGCGACATGAAGGCCTGCAGGACCCCTTCAGGCCCTGCTCAGGCTGATTTTTGGATTAGGAGTGATTGCTGTTTTCCAGACCCGCTGACATCTGACAAGTCGCCATCCCTGGGAGATTTGCTTGCTCTTTGCCAAAGGATTTCCTTCAAATCTGCACCTGGCTCTGACCCAGATGAAGGGCACCAGCTGCCCAGCTCATTCCCTTCTGCAGTGATTCATAGCCGTGAACACCTCCCAGAGGGGCCTTCTTAGACTTCCCTGTCCTGTGGGTCTGGCCTCTGATGACCAGGAGGGGAGCAGTTGGGATGACCCCAGTGTCCCTGTCTCTGAACGTCATTCATTTGGGTGGGAAGGGAAGGTTAGAGAACCTGGACAGACCATCGCTGTCCCCATTCCCTGAGGTGCATATGTAAGAAGCACTGCCTAAGTGTCTGCTCCATGCCCGGCATGTGGCTGTGCTGGGCTTCATCAGGGCACAGGCAGACGTGATCCCATCTCATGGCACTGGTGGAGGGTGACAGCGAAGACACAAACTCATGGATGAATTAGACCCTGACCTGCAGAGCTCGGTGCTGTAAAGGAGATAAATGAGGGCTGGGGCTGACAGTGACTCAGCTGGGGGCACATCGATGAAGTGACCAGGAGGACCTCTCTGAAGAGGTGGTATCTGAGGCCTGGATCAGAAAAAGACAGCCGTCTAAAACTCTGGGGCAGCGTCCCTGGCAGAGGGAAGAGATAGTGCGAACGCCCTGAGGTGGAAAAGGGTTCAGCAAGTTCAAAGGTCAGAGAGAAGGTCTGTTTGGGGCGCACTGAGGTTGGAGCAGGCCAGAGAGGCTGGCAGGCAGCAGCCTTGAGTGCCACAATGAGGAAGGAGGGTTTTGTACGATGTCATGAGCATCATGGATGTCTGAGCAGGGGGCACTGCGACCTTCACGCTCCACAATGACCTCTCTGGCTGCCACATGGACAACAGGCTGGAAGGGGCAGGAGTGGACTCGGGAGAAAGAATGAGGCTGGTGCAGTAGCAATTATGCCCATGAGGATGGTCAGGGGAAAGAAAAGTAGTGCAAAAACATCTCTGCTTCTCCTGTAGCCCACGGTTATCTCTTAAACAACTATGCAAAAGATTAACACTCCAACAGAACCCAAAACCCAAACCAAAGCAACATCCCTATGGCTTCTGAAGGTAAGGGATAGAGATGAATATCTATGAAGCATTTACCACCACGTGTTTCAGGAGGAAAAGATAAAAATCTTATGATTTTGTTCCCTTGAGGACCTTAAATATCGAATTGAAAATATACTGTATTTCAAAATGATGTTTCCCCGAAGAGTGGAGGGGTGCCCACCAAAGATATGTGAGATAGGCCGGGCATGGTGGCTCTCACCTGTAATCCTAGCACTTTGGGAGTCTGAGGCAGGTGGATCACCTGAGGTCAGGAGTTCAAGACCAGCCTGGCCAACATGGCAAAACTCTGTCTCTACTAAAAATACAAAAATAGCTGGGCATGGTGGTGGGTGCCTGTAACACCAGCTACTCAGGAGGCTGAGGCAGGAGGATCGCTTGAACCCAGGAGATGGAGGTTGCAGGGAGCTGAGATCACGCCACTGCACTCCAGCCTATGTGAAAGAGCGAAACTCCATAAAAAAAAAAAAAAAAAAAAAAAAAAAAGATATGTGAGATAATTTTGGGTGGTCCCTGAACCAGCATGAAACACTGTGGAATCCCACAGTGTGGAATGTATTCTCTTACCCAGTGTCTTTCAGCTGATAGACATGGAGATAGTTTCAGTTCAGTGCTCATATGACTTGAGTGCCTCTCTAGTGCTTGAGAGAGACAAAGGTGAAACTGCCTTTGCAAAAATTATAACGAAGGAAATTATGACAGTCAAAGACATCGCACCTAACTGACTCTAGCTTGCTTTAACCTTTAAACTGCCCTTGTTTCTTCCTGGGCACAGGCCAAACTAACTTTGGGAAAGAATTCAGTTCATGATTTGACTTTGAAACAAAATTGGTTATAGCCTTTTCCCGAAAAGACTCCCTTCTTGCCTGGGGACCAGTCTGCCTTTGCAGGACTAACAAATTGCAGCCTCTGGCTGCAAGAGTCTGAATCTTCCCAAATTGCTCCTGGGGATAACATCACTAAGGTCAGTGCTTGAGATATTTTGTAGACCCTGCACTGGATGGATCAGCTGACACCACCCAGACCGGTAATCTGCCTCAACCAGTTCTGCCATACAACCCAGGAAAAGAAGACAGCATGAAAACCTCACTTCAGGCCCCTATGATTCCATCTCCAACCTGACCAATCAGCTCTCCCCACATTCGGAGTGCCTACTTACCAAATTATCTTTAAAAACTCTGATCCCTGAATGCTCAGGGAGACTGATTTGAGTAATAATAAAGCTCCAGTCTCCCGCACAGCCGACTCTGCATGGATTCCTCTTTCTCCATTGCAATTCCCCTGTCTTGATAAACTGGCTCAGTCTAGGCAGTGGGCAAGGTCAACCCCTTAGGTGGTTACAAAGGGAACACAGGTTTCAGGTTCATGTCGTTAGCAGCCTCTGGCTAGAAAGTAATAACATGGCTTTGTTTTTGTTGTATGTGTTTTCATGGATACTCTTCTATTTATGGCAAATGATACTGATTTTTCATTTGCAGTAGTGGAATATCAAATTTCCTTTTAAAAATTCTAAAAATGTAACTGATTTAAAGATAAATTCTGACTAGATCAGAATATAGATGAGATGCAGCTATTTCAAAAGTCATGGAGGCAGACGCAAATCAGATCATGTCACTCACATCTCGGCTCACTGCCCAGAACCTTCCAATGGCTTCTTCCCCCACTCAGACGCAGATCCACACTCCTGGCTGTGGCCTGGAGAGCCCCACATGATCTGGGCCTCATGTAGCTCTCAGACCTCCTGTACTCTCTCACTCTGTCACTCCACTGTGATCACACTGACCTTTCTCATCGCAGGGCCTCTGCACTTGCTATTTTCTCTGTTTGCAGTCTCTTCCTCTAGAAACGTGTGTTGCTCATCATTCAGTCCATCCAGCTCTCTGCACAGGTCTCCTCCTCCTAGCAGCCCTCCTGGACCACCACATCTAATATAATTCCTCCCCCGACTTTCAGGCTCATGGTGTCCTCTCATCCAGGGGTCCCCAACTTCATCCAGAACATGAAGTGGGGACATGTGTGCAGGATCAAGTGGCTGGGATAAAGTAAGTAAAGTAATAATAACCACCAGGTGATATTCACAACCCGTATTAGTGCTACCAACAGCCGTATTTGCCTGCTTCTCTAGGCCCAGGATTGTCTGCAAGCTCCCTGTCCGAGGAGGGTCAGCAGAAGGGTCTGAGGTTATGGGAAGGAGCAGCTTGCCCAGCTCATGGCCTCTTCTGTGCACTGGGAGTCCCTGTCTTGCCGAGACTAGCTTGGTCAGGGAGACCCTAACCCAGCTGTGCTAGAGGAATTGAAGACACACACACGGAAATATAGAGGTGTGAAGTGGGAAATCAGGGGTCTCGCAGCCTTCCAAGCTGAGAACCCTGAACAGAGATTTACCCACATATTTATTAACAGCAAACCAGTCATTAGCATTGTTTCTATAGATATTAAATTAACTAAAAGTATCCCTTGTGGGAAATGAGGGAATGGGCCCAATTAAATGAATAGGTTGGGCTAGTTAACTGCAGCAGGAACATGCCCTTAAGGCATAAATCGCTTATGCTATTGTTTGTGGCTTAAGAATGCCTTTAAGCGGTTTTCCACCCTGGGCTGGCCAGGTATTCCTTGCCCTCATTCCTGTAAACCCACAACCTTCAAGCTTGGGTGTTAGGGCCGTTATGAACATGTCACAGTGCTGCAAAGATTTTGTTTATGGCCAGTTTTGGGACCAGTTTATGGCCGGATTTTGGGGGACTTGCTTCCAACACCTGTCCCCCACAGTTGTCCCCCAGGGCCTGCTCCCAGGTGGGATCGGGAGATCCCAGGGCTGAGTGGCTTCTGGCCAGGGTTCTGCCCTGTGCTGTGTGTCTGTGGGGGTGACACCTCCACCCCCAACCCTCCCGCCCTGCCAGCTGCTGGACACACAGCAGCTACAGGGCACGAACTCTGAGACCAGGACCTCTGCAGGTCCCATGTCACAGAGCCTCCTCCTCCCTGCCCGACTGAGAAGGAGGAGGCACACCTCAGAGTTAATCCTGACCCCCGCTCGCTGCAGGATAAATGGCTTCTGGGTTGAACACCTCACCACGGGATGTGTCTTAGCGTGGAGTTTATCAAATCGCAGGCTGTGATGCATTAGTGGGTCTTGAAATCACTTTAGAGGGTCCAGCCCAGCATTGAAAATCTGCAATAGACCGGAATAGACTAGATCAGAAAGCATCAGAGCGCGTTGTATGCAGCGAGGGTGAGTGTCATTTGGAGAAACGTGTTGCGTTTCTGTATAAGTGGATGTGCATGTGTGTGTGCTGGGTGGCAGTTTGCAATGGGTTTCGTGCAAGGGGCTGCACTAAAAGTGTTAGAGAATCTGTGTCTCATGACCTTAGGGTAACACCAAGCAAAACCACCTGGGGGGCCGGCAGGTCTGGGCTCTGTTATTCTGGGGAGGAGATTGTAAAGCCTGAAAAACAAAGATGAAGAGAGCAAGATGGCAGGTTAGAGGTTCAGCGACATGTTGCCGTGGCTGGTATGTGGACGGCGGGCTCCCTGGGCCTCTCCCCTCGTTTCCTCCCTGGTCAGCCTGCTCTGGTTTCCACTGTCACTCTCTTTATCCCATGTGCCTGCTCTGCCCTGTTCATAGCTGGTCACCATCTGATGTTACCTTCGTGATTTTGGATTCCTTTGCCTCTTGCCTGCCTGCCCTACTGTTACGTCTGCCCAGCCAAGGGAAGGAGCCTATCTCTTGATCCCTGATGTGCCCTTGTGCAAGGACAGTGCTGGCATAGAGCTGTGCTCAAGGGCAGAGGAGCCTGGACTTACCCCTGGGAAATGGAGCTCGAGCCATTTGCAGGGAAGTCCAGAGTAGCTGGTGGGTGGGGACGGGTCCAACTCAGGAAGTGAGCAAGGCGAGCTTTCCCCAGAGAGGGGGCCTCCCTCAGCTGAGCTGAGACATGTGGCAGACCCTGTCGATGTCCCCTGGGCCTTCCCCTGCTGTGTCCCTGCCCCCTGACTTGGACTGCCAGCACCTGCATCTCCTGCTGCCAGGGTCGGGGCTGCATGGACTGGAGAGACTGAGGTGCTGGGAAATTAATGCTACCAGGGAATCCCCCAGTAGCACCTGCTGGAGTTGGGGGTGGGCTCCAGCCCCTGTGGCCCTTGGATCGATACCTGTGAGGTGCATGTTTATGCTGCAGGGCCCTGAAAGGCTGTGCTCTGTTTACCACGTTGGTAACTTGCCTGTGGTGGGCATGGCAGCCTCTGCCCCAGGCCCATCTCCTGGCTGGCACTGCAAGGCAAGGCTCTATGGGCTTGCAGACCAGGCCTGGGCCATTTCTCAGAGAAACAGGCAGAATGCCTTATTGGCTTCTGCTTTGCCGACCTCCCTGCCCCACACCCCAGCTGGTATTGCTTATGATGACTTCCCAGATAGATAAACAACTTGAACTTGAAAGCTTGCCTCAGAGTCTGCTTTGGGGGAAACCAAAACTAAAACATTGGGTGGAGGGCTTGATCGTGGCCTGTTTGAACATTCCTTGTATATGATTCATGTATTATGTACAAATGTGTGTATGCATGTGATTATTTTCCCTGAGTTGGGGTGGGCTCCCAAGACTGAGAAATGGGTACAAACCAGTGCCAAGCGTCTTCCATGGCCAGGTTGCAAGGCTATGGGTCTCTCATCCCACAGTCCACGATGAGGGGTGGAGGGGAATTGCACTGCAGGACAAAGAGGTGATGAACGTGCGAGAAATGAGACCAGGAAGGGGAGAGGCTCGGAAGGCACACAGAGAGAGGGAGAGGTAGGGATGTGGGGAAGGGCAGGTGACTGTGAGGGAGAGAAAGGGAGTGGGGGTTTATTTCTGAAGCTCTAGGAGCTGCCTTCCTGCATTGCTGAGTCAGCGCTGCCTGGACTCAGAAATGCTTGTTGTCCATTCAATGACCCCTTGGAGCTTAAGAGCTCTGTCAGGATCTGAAATGTGTCCAGTAGATCTTTACAGCCATTCAGTTTTCATCCCACGTGGGACCTGGACACATGTGCATGCAAACTAACATGCTTACACATACATACACACACATACATACACATGCCCCCCCCGCACCACGCACATGCATACATACACTCACAGAGGCACTCTCATATGTATACACACACACACATGCACATGCATACGTACACATGCCCATGCAAATATGCACACTCATACATACACAAAGATGCACTGATATACACATGCTCACACACATAGACACACTCATACGTACACTTATACACATGCCTACACACTCATGCATACACGCGCTCACACAGATACACTCTTACATATGCACATGTGCCAATGCATACATACATGTGCTCTTACACCGACACACTCTTGCACACACACTGACACATGCAGACACCCTCATACATATACTTTTGCACACACACTACACACAGTCATACAAACACACTTATATGTACACTCACACATGTGCTCACACCCACCCCCACACACACCCACGCACTCAGACACGGTGAGTCAGGTGTATTTAATATGCAGTTCATGCCCGTGCCTCCCCTCAGATCCCCATGTGACCTGCTCATCAGAGGAGGCCCAGAGTCCTGGGGGGAGCCCTGGTGTCCCTCCACCTGATCTCCATGACAACCCAGCCGGACGCCGGTTTGTGAGTGTGAAAGCTTCAGGGCCCACACGACCTCCCACGTTAATTCATGCACATCAGCTGTTCACTATTCAATGCTCCCATGTTATGTGAGGCAGCGAGGCACAAAATTGGCATCTGCCGTGCGGGGTGTGTGTGTATGTGTGTGTGTGTGTGTTTATGTATGTGTGTGTATAGTGGGCTTGGCTTGAGGTTTGGGGCAAAATAGCGTGAAAGATACAGCCAATAGTATTTGGATTACAGTTGTTGATTGCTTTCAAAGGATTTAACATGGAATATTAATCCCAAAGGTATATTACATCTGGTAAATTTTAAAGCATCTCACACACAGAGTGGGGTAAAAAGAGAAACAAACCACTTGAAAATTGGAAAAACCCTCCCCCACAGTCCTGAAATTGCTGGTGGATGGCGGATTGCAGTCTGGGTATGAGACATTTGTGAGAATCTGAATGTGTCCCACAAAGGGCTTCTCCAGAGACTGGCACTGATCAGGCCGTGGAAAGCCCAAGGCCCCACACGACAGGTTCTGGGCTCTGCCTTCCTTGAACACAGCGGGTGGAAGGGCAGGGGAGAGAGGTGGAGGCTGAGAATGACTGGAAACAAATGGTTGGATTTGGTTCTTTGATGTGTAGCAGGGACTCAAACCCAGGCTGTCCTGGCTGCCGGGAAAGTCAAGCAATGCTGGGCGGTACTTCCACACACAGCTACACGGACTGAAGCAGGGCTGGTCCTGTGGCCGAGACCCCCTCTTCCAGCCCTACACGGGTCCCCTGACCCCCAAGCCTGCAGGCATTCACATCCCACCGTGCAAAGACCCCAATCCCCTTTGTTTGAGGACAGGCATAGTTTCAGGCGTCATCCTCCTGCCCTATGTGGGCAGAGTTAAGCCCCTGAGAGCTGGGAGGCAGGCTCCCCAATACCCGTCTCTCCCACAA
Source organism: Piliocolobus tephrosceles (assembly GCF_002776525.5). NCBI lineage: Eukaryota > Metazoa > Chordata > Mammalia > Primates > Cercopithecidae > Piliocolobus > Piliocolobus tephrosceles. The sequence continues at coordinate 21,123,566 of NC_045453.1, read as the reverse complement.
TGGTCGATGCTCCTCAAAGGGTCACTTCCAAAGAATACCAGGTGGCAGGAACCAGGTTTTGGCATCTGACCCGCTCCTGTCTGCTTCCTGGGACACTCCAGATAACAAAGCAATCATCCTTTGTAAGCTCTGACCGAGAACAACTGGCTGCTGTCCTCTAATTAGCAGGGGACACGCTAAGCTATGGCCTCCTGTAGGCTCTGTAAATGTCCGTGAAATTAGCCTGGTGACTCCAAGCCCAGTGCAGACTGCAGGGCCCACAGAAGCCAAGGGGGAGCCCCCGACCCCAGTCTGGCTCTGAAAACAGCCTCCAGGAGAAAATGCCAAGCCGCTGGGACTCATGGCAGCTGCTCGGTCCAACAAGTTCTTTCTTGCAAATCGGTTATCCCCGCTGAGATCTGGGTTGGCTCTGCACATTCTGGACACCCATTATCTGCTGGTTGGAGCTGCCTGGGCACCTCTGAGGGGTGCTCCTGTGTAGGCAGGGGCTGCTTCTGAACATGTGGCTGCCCTGTTAGTGGCACCTTCTCCTCCACTTCTCCTGGCCCTATTAGGTGATGGTTATTGCAAGGCGTTCACTGCGCCAAGCATCCTCTCACACGGTGCTGTGAGGCACCGGGTGTTCGGTGTCTCATGAGAAATTCAAGCCCCATTTCCTCCCGAGACACCGGGATAGGGCCACATTTCTGAGCCCAGGCTGTGTGAGACAGGACTGAAATGTGTCTCAGGGGAGGGCCTACTTTATGTCACTCAGGGGTCAGGAGTGCACAGATGGAGATGCTGGTGCCCACCCAAATCCCCCAAAACAGAGAAAGGGAGAGGCTGGGAAGCCTTCAACTAGAGGCTGATGACGTGGAATCCCCAGGGAGTGCCTGCTGCTCACGGCGGAAGGGGCTGGATCTCGATGTAGCACCCATAAGAGGCCCCCACTGCTTCCTGCCCCCAGACCCACTGTCCCCAGAGACCTCTCGGGCTTGCTGAGGAGCGTGCGTCTCTGTCACTTGCTTTGGGTCCCCTCGCTCACCTCAAAGACCGATGTTTCCAGCCTATGGGTGATCTGCTGTTTCCACCCCCTCCTGATGCCCCTGCCTCATGGGCGTGGCCACTGCTCCTGGATTGCAATGTCTGTGCCGCTGAGACAGCCCGAGTTCCTCTCAGGGCAGGTGTCCCTCCTGCAGAAAGCCCACCCTGTCTCCCAGGCCCCAGCTCTGGTCCTGGGCAGAGGAGAGGAGGACTGGGGTGGTGGCTGATGGATTCTCATGTTGCTTCTTTCCCGTATTCCCCTGGGCTTTTCTCTCAGAGCCTTCACCCTGAATCCTGACTGCTCACTGTGTCTCATGTAGGAAGTCCCCGGTGACATCTCATGCCCTGTACACAAGTCCCTGCAACCTAGGCCCCTCCCCAGCTCTGCTGCCTCACTTTCACCCCTGCTTCCTTCCCTCCCCACATCTGGCAAGGAAGACAGAGTGCTTGTCGGAGGGAAACCACATGTGAAACCCACACAATGCACCAACCCTCGACTGCCCAGACCCCCACCCCATCATCTTCTGTCCTTTCTGCAGTCCACAGCCCAGGCTGCCACACTGGGCTCTTCATGGGGCTATGTCTGAGCAGACGGGCCAGGGAGACAACTCCCTCAGAGCCCTGGAGGGGCTGGGCTGAGCTGGGATGTGTTGTGAATGTCACAGCCTGGCCTGTGACAGGAACCTCTAGGAACCCTCTGGGAAGGAGAGCGGAGGGCAGGAGAGTACAGGTTAAACAGGGACGGGTAGGAGCAGGCAGCAGGGGTCATTAATTTTTCTCGAAGGTTAATCTTAATTTCCATGTTGTATGCAAAAATGTAGGCACAGGCTCAATTAAAAGTGATGTTCTGGTGCCAGCCACGCTTCTCTTTCAATTGCACCCTCTGCATGCTGATTTTGACATCTTGGTCGAATCACAGCCTATTGTGCTGCTGTTGTGGAATCCTTGTGTAATTTCCAGAGCTCTCCTACATCTCCAGGCCTTTGGGGAAGAATTGAGACAGGAGTCACCCGGCGGCACCCCTTCTGTGCAGTGTTTCTGAACAGTGAGAATGTGATGATCTCGCCTTTGCTGGGTTACTTTCTAAGGAATGCAGGTGACAGACACAGTTCGAGGTTTCCAGAGGATCTTGCACTGAGATCTTTGAAATGAAGAACCCAGCGAGACAGGAGCAAAGGAGCTCACAATGCAGGGAAATGTGGACAAGGCTAGAGGCCTGGAAGGTGGCAGTTCCTGGGGTCTGTCACTTGTGTAATCAAACAGCAATGGGGAGGAGCCCAACAAAGTCCTGTGGCACCAGAACACAGGAACGTGCCCCTCTTCTTAGCTGTGGCTGGCAGATCAAGGCTGAAGAGGTCTCAGTGGTTTATCTCCTGGCCCCAGTGATGACTGTGATGAACGTGGGTGGGTCTCCCTCCTTCACTTGTGAGGTTCTGCCTGAAAACCTCACCAGTCTCAAGGATTTCAGGCTGTCCTTGTCTGGAGTGATGACAATAAGTTGAATGATGATGACTCACATTCATGTGATGCTGTGTTACGTGAATATGTGGATGGATGGACTCAGGAAATGTATTCCTTACAGTTACTCCAAGATGACTATCGCCATTCTACAAATGAGGAAACTGAGGCCTAGACAGGTTAAGAAACTTGCTTAAGGTCACACAACAGGTAAGGGGTTGGGGTGCCTGTGTGGCAGTGCCACTGGGTGGTCATGAGCACAGCCTCGGGGGCCACCTCCTGCCCCCTGCTCCTGTGGCTTCCTGTGTCCAGTGTGCAGGTTGGATGGGGCTGCCTTGGCGGTTTCTTCCAGCATCTTCCAGGGGCAGCACCTTCTGGTCATCCTGCAGGTGTTTGTTGAGCAATGCTTTGTGCCAGGCATGGTTCCAGGCACTAGGAATGCAGCTGTGCCCCAGTTCCTGCCCCCATGGACCTGACACTCACAAAGACCCGCAACAAGCAAGAAGTCAAAGTGACACCCAAGATGACTTCGGACAGTGAAATGTGCTGGAAAGAAATTTAACCAGGCTGAGGTGGTGGCGTGACGACCGGTGGGGACTCAGTGAATTGGGGGTGGGGGACATTCGACCTGAGTCCTGAAGGAGGAGGTGGAGAAGATCTTGAGACGGGTCTTGGGGGTGACTTCCAGCAAAGACAGCAGCAAAGCTGAAATCTGAATCACAGCCGACCTCACCCTTCCCCATGGGCACTGCAGGACCCAAGGAAAAACTGACTCCTAGTCCTGCCCCCGTAAAGATGTCCTTGCAGTTGGAGCCTGGGACACATTTCAAGGGCCACATGGTGTAGTGAAGTGTGTGGACCTCCTCAGCACCAGGCTGCCTGGGTTCAAATCTCAGCTCTATCACTGACACATTAACTCAATTAGCCTCTCTGAGCCCATTTCTGCGTTTATGAATGGGGATGATTATGGAACTCTTGTGAGGAACAGATGAATAAATTCTCATGCAGCGCTTAAGCACACAGTGGCGTGGAGTGTGAGTGGCTGCACACCACGTTAGCCGATGTCCTTGGAGGTCAGAGCAGGCGCTTTTAAACCAACCCACAATTACACTGGACCTCCAGGGCATCTCTGATGATTAAATGGCTTCTTTTCAGAAGGAACAGAGAAATGACTGCTCAGACATGGAAACATTTGTGTTCTGTCCTGACAATAAATGATATTCCAGAAAAAGCAAGGCTTGCTCTACCTACTTGGACTGGGGATGGCAAATGCCCGACTTGTCTCCCTTGTACACTTAAACCTAAGTAAGCTGGGGCTACGGGTGAGATGCTGAGGTTGGGTCCGTGAACCACAGGCTCTGATATGGTTTGGCTGTGTCCCCACCCAAATCTTATCTCGAACTATAGCTGCCGTAATTCCCATGAAACTGTGGGAGGGACCCGGTGGGAGATAATTGAATCATGGGGGTGGTTCTCGTGGTAGTGAGTAAGTCTCAAGAGAGCTGATGGTTTTATAAGGGCTTTTGCCTTTTGCGGCTCTCATTCTCTCTTGTCTGCCACCATGTAAGACATGCCTTTCACCGTCCGCCATGATTGTGAGCCTCCCCCTCAGCCATGTGGAACTGTGAGTTCATTAAACCTCCTTTTCTTTATAAATTAGTCTCAGGTATGTCTTTATCAGCAGTGTGAAATGGACTAATACAGGCTCTAAGAACAGGAAGGACTCTGGGGACTGTTGTCATGGTTATGTGTCAGGGCCCTGAGGCCAGTTAGTCTGGGTTCAAATCCCAAGCCCACCAGGGACCCTGGTTTGTGACTTTGAACAAGTTTCTTAGTCTAAGCTTCAGTTCTTGCTGGAAGGTCATGGATTTCGTAGTGTAACGAATACACATGACACGGGTCATCATGGACCCTTCTGATCTCGCAGCAAAAGAGAAGCCATCTGTGCCCAAGACTTGGCTCAGTCTCCACTGAGTCCACTTCATGCAGACACCCCGAAATCAGCAAACCAGGGCACTGTGCCTCTGAGACAGACACTGAGATGGAAAGGACCCTCTTTCACACACTCCTGTGGGAGGGGTGGAGCGCTGAACATAGACAGGGGTGGAGGGGATGTTTGCTGACCCCTGGCCAGGACAGTGTCTCAATCCATAGTGCCTGGCATGGAGTAAGTGCTCCAAGAACGTCTGCTGGCTGGGTACCATGAATCCCTCTCTCCTTTTCTCACATTTTGTTGTAACTGTCTCAGTTTAGGATGCTGAATGCTCAGTAAATAGCCTTCCCTTCTCTTTGCAGAAATAGTGAGGATTTACTGAGATTCTTTGACAGGTGTGACAGCTTAGAACTAAATGGGTTGGCACCCTGTGGAGAACCCTGCCCAGCTGGTAATGCTGTTGGGAGCATGTCTGCCCCTTCCCCCACTTAGTTTAAAAGGCATTTTTGAGTGTCAGATTTGCATGCAAGCCTATGTGAGTGGGAAGGGGTGAGGGTGTTTTATGCTGTTACAGTGGTTAGGCAAAGAAGTGATCTACTGACCTCTATTGAGCATGAGCCAGGGACATGAAATGTTCTGCAATATCTCAGACAGTTCGACACAATGGAAATTGCCCTGCAGGAAATGCCAAAGGCACCCACTATTGAGACACTCTGAGTGGGACTCGAAGTGTCAAAGTCAACTTTAGAGTAGAAGAGGCCACAGGAGAGTTTGCTTCATCTCCTCCCGCTCCTATTTTCTTTCTTTGCAAATATTGGAATCAGTAAGATTTACATCCAGGGAGGCTGGACCTGGGACAACTGGTAGGAATGTTTTGGAGAACTGCCTGGCCCTGATATACCAGCCAGATTCGGCTCCTGGAGGGGCACATCCCGACAGGTTCAAGCTCCTTGGGTCCCTGGTGGATAGAATGCACTGTGGCTCTAACTACCGTGGAGGGAGGGAGTCGTGCTCCTTCGGCTGCAGTCACACCTCAGCATGCCTTTCTAAGTTCTAATCACTGCCCAGCCACAGCAAATGCATCCCCTCCCTGTGCACAGTTTGGGGGGCTCTGAGCTTCTTGGGAACCATCTCCCAGGAATGAGGGAATGCAAAGCTCAGACTCTGCTGCCCTCTTCCCACCATGGGCTGGGCTATGAGGGCAGGTGGATTGACTCCTCCTTTCAGAGGCAAAGCCAGGAAGTCCCAGGCAAACCAGGGCCACTTGGTCACCCTGTTCTGCACAAAGCCCCTTGAGCTGGGGTGTGGCTGAGTGGAGTGAGGCAGCTGGACCTTCATAGCCAGAGTAAAGAATTTCATTCCAGGCCGAGCACGGTGGCTCACACCTGTAATCCCAGCACTTTGAGAGGCTGAGGCGGGAGGATCACCTGAGGTCAGGAGTTTGAGACCAGCCAGGCCAATGTTGTGAAACCCCATCTCTACTAAAAACACAAAAATTAGCCGGGCGTGGTGGTGCACGGAGTAGTAGTAGTCCCTACTACTCCGGAGGCTGAGGCAGAAGAATCACTTGAACCCAGAAGGTGGAGGTTGCCGTGAGCAGAGAACACGCCACTGCATTCTAGCATGGGCAAAAGAGCAAAACTTTGTCTCAAACAATAATAATAATAATAATGATAAAAAAAATAAAAATTCCATTCCAGGCAGGATGGGGAGATACTGAAGGAACGAAGCAGGGTGTCATGCTTGTGACTTGCTCTCTTAAACAGCCCCTGGCATCAGTATGGTGAACCAATCCTAATGAAGACAGAGTGAGAACCTGGAGACCATTGGGGCTTGTTGCAGTCATCGAGGTGAACAAGGTTGGTGGCTTAGATGAGGGATGTTGTGGTTGCCACCAGATCTTCCCTTTGGGACCTGGTGCCCATTGCCCCAGGAGCTAGGAGTGTTGGCTGCAGACAGCTCACAGCAGCGTCCCTTGCCAGGAGTTGCCAACCTGTGAAGGAAGCTGCCATGCCCTAGGCGGCAACCTCTCCCTAAAGGCAGCCAGCATCCCACAACTGGGTGACTCAGGAGTGCAAAGACTCAGCCCCTGTCCTCAACCATGCGTAAGTCTGAAGGGCCATCCCAGTGCCAGGTCTGGTGGATTTGCTGAGGCCTTAGTTGTAACTTCTGCCTCTCCCTCCACCCTCCCCTGCCTCCTTAGCATCCTCACACGTACTATGCTGGAGACACCTCAGCAAACCATCCACTCACCAATTCCATATCAACCTCTGAGTCCTGGCAAACCTCATCTGTAGGGAAAGCACACACACACACACACACTCACACACTCACTGAAGTACAATCTACGTAGAGCAAAATGCACAAATCTTAAACGCACAGCTTGCTGAATTTTAAAATACACATTCATCTTTGTAATTCAGAAGATTTCTTTGCTACTAGAAAATCCCCTTGTGGCCTTTTGCAGTAAATAATACCCCCAAGATAACTACACTCCTACTTCCCTAATACTTGATGATTGTAGGTTAATTTTTGTTCACTCTTGAGCTTCACATACATTTCATCATAAGTAGGCACTCTTTTGCCCTCCCATGCTTTGAGATTCCTCCGTGTTGCTGGGTTCATGGACTGTTTGTTCTTTTTCACTTCTGTTTCAAGTCTGTTTCTTGTGAACAGCTTGTAGCTGGGTTTAGCTCTTCGTTGGTTTTCTTATTTTAATCTTGTGTGATGATCTCTGCCTGTTAAGTGAAGGATTTAGTTCGTCTCACCTAATCTTTGTTCTTTTGGTCTTCCTTTTCTGTCTCTGATTAATCAAGTGTTTTTCATTACTCCAGTGTATCTCCTCTGCAGTCTTTGCACCCATACGTTCCTAATTTATTGCAATTAATCTTCAATTAGTACCATACTTATTCATGTGCCTAATAAGAACTTTACAACAGTACAATTCCATTTTCCACTCTTGTCTGTTCTATTATTAATGTCATATGTTTTCCTCTACATATGTAATAAAACTTACAATACATTGTCATTACTGTTACTTTAGATCAGCGCTTTTCAATGTAGTAGTGTTTTCTATTCAGCCACATAGTTATCCACTTGCTGTTCTTTATTCCTGCTATGGATGTGTGCTTTCATCTGAGATCATTTTGCCTGGGTCTGAAGAACTTTCTTTACAATTTCTTATAGAGTAGATCTGTTGGTAACAAATTCTCTCAGATTTTATTTGTTTGAAAAATGTCTTTATTTCAGCTTCTTTTTTTTTCCTGTTCTTTTTTATTTTTTGAGATGTAGTGTTGCTCTCGCTGCCCAGGCTGGAGTGCAATGGTGCGATCTCGGCTTACTGCAACCTCTGCCTCATGGATTCAAGTGATTCTCCTGTCTCAGCTTCCCAAGTAGCTGGGATTACAGGCATGTGCCACCATGCCCAGCTAATTTTGTATTTTTTAGTAGAGATGGGGTTTCTCCATGTTGGTCAGGCTGGTCTCAAACTCCTGACCTCAGGTGATCCGCCTGCCTCAGCCTCCCAAAGTGCTGGGATTACAGGCGTGAGCCACCACGCCTGGCCTCAACTTCATTTTTGAAGATTTTTTTATACCAGGTATAGAAATCCAAGTTGGCAATATGTTTTTATTAATCCCCTAGCACTTTTGTTACTTTAGTAAAAGGAGCTTGTTGCCTGATGCATTAGAAGTCAATATTATGACACCAGGTTTTTGAGAAAATGGAGGTTTTATATTGCAAGTCAACTCCCAAGAAGATGGGAGTTGGATTAAAATCTGTCTTCTTGTGCCAGCTTCAAGGCAGTATTTTCATTAGGAAATGCATGCAGTGGATTTCAAGATTAGTAAGCGTTGGTGGAAGAAAAGGGGAGGTCTGGAAAATCCTTGGGCATGTGTAGTTTTCTTTTACGTTAACTCATGGGTAGCACGTGTAAATTTGAGGAAGAGTTAGTGTGAAACGTGGTGGAAAGTTAGTCTGTGACATCAGCAAGCGTGTCGTGCAAACTCTAGTTGGCCATCTTGGTTCTAACTGATATTTTATAAGTGGAGGGAATTTCAGCATTTCTGAAAGTTGATTTTTCTTCTTATCTGTTATCTTGTAAACTCAATTTTCTTTTTCTTTTTTTTTGAAACTGAGTCTCGCACCCTGTTGTCCTGGCTGGAATGTAGTGGCGTGATCTCTGCTCACTGCAACCTCCGCCTCCCGGGTTCAAGCAATTCTTCTGCCTCCGCCTCCCGAGTAGCTGGGTTTATAGGCGTGTGCCACCACGCCCGGCTAATTTTTGTATTTTTTGGTAGAGATAGGGTTTTGCTATGTTGGCCAGGCTGGTCTCGAACTCCTGGCCTCAAGTGACCTGCCTTCCTCAGCCTCCCCAAGTGCTGGTATTACAGGCGTGAGCCACTGCACCCAGCCAAGAATTTTTGTTAGTTACTTGTTACTTATTCTTTAGGAGCATAGTTTCAGTTTTTTGTTTTTTTGTTTTTTTTTTTAAATCTGTTTTAAAAATCAGATATTTTGTTTGTTTGTTTTAAAAATCTGTTATCCTGTAAGCCCAAGAATTTAGCCACTGGTTTCTTTAACCCTTTGGGACACAGTTTTACTTTGAAAATACAATTTTTATCCTTATGATTTCCGTGATTTCTGAGAGAAGTCACCCATCATTCTGATTGTTCTGATATATAGGATATATTTTCTTTAGCTGTCTTAAAGATTTTTTCTCTTTATCTTTGATATTTAGAAGTTTGATTATAATGTACCTAAATGAAACTTTCTTTGTATTTGTCCTACTCAGCATTCACAGAGCTTCTTCTTATTTTTTTAAATTGTTTTGTTTTAGACAAGGTCTTGCTTTGTCACCCAGGTTGGAGTGCAGTGCCACAATCTCAGTTCACTGTAGCCTCAGCCTCCTGGGTTCAAGTGATTCTCCTGCTTCAGCCTCCTGAGTAGTTGGGCTTACAAGCATGCACCACCACCCTTGGTTAATTTTTGTATTTTTTGTAGAGATGGGGTTTTGCCATGTTGGCTAAGCTGGTCTCAAACTCCCGACCTCAAGTGATCCACCCACCTCAGCCTTCAAAAATGCTGGGATTACAGGCACGAGCCACCATGCCAGGCCACAGAGCTTCTTGAATCTGTGGCTTAATGTCTTTAATATATTCTGGGGAAATTTCAGCCATTTTAACTGTCAATATTGTTTCTTCTCTATTGCCTCTTTTCTTTCCTTCTGAATCTCCAATTATACATATGTTTGACTGTTTGATGTTGCTCTACACTTCTTTCTTTTTCTACTTCAGTTAGATAATTATTATCAATTTGACTTTGGATTTACTGACTCTTCTTCTTTTTTTTTTTTTTTTTTCTTGAGGCGGAGTCTCACTCTGTCGCCCAGGCTGGAGTGCAGTGGCCGGATCTCAGCTCACTGCAAGCTCCGCCTCCCGGGTTTAAGCCATTCTCCTGCCTCAGCCTCCCGAGTAGCTGGGACTACAGGTGCCTGCTGCTACGCCCGGCTAGTTTTTTGTATTTTTTTAGTAGAGACGGGGTTTCACCGTGTTAGCCAGGATGGTCTCGATCTCCTGACCTCGTGATCCACCCGTCTTGGCCTCCCAAAGTGCTGGGATTACAGGCTTGAGCCACTGCACCCGGCCCACTGACTTTTCTTTTATGTCTGGTCTACTATTATGTTCACCCAAGAGATTCTGATTTCAGATAATGAATATTTTAGTTCTAGAATTTCCTTTTGGTTCTATTTCAGAGTTCTCAATTTTTTGTTGTTGAAATTCTCCATCTTTATATTTATTCTGTCTTTTCCTCTAAATTCTTTTATTTATTTTTTATTTTTTATTTTTTTGAGTCAGAGTCTTGCTGTGTTGCCCAGACTTATCTCAAACTCTGGGGCTCAAGCAATCCTCCCACCTTGGCCTCCTGAGTAGCCGGGATTATAGGCATGCACCACCATGCCCAACTCTTCTATATTCTTTAAAATGGTTATGACTTTGATGTTAAAGTCATTTTGGTATTTTCAGACCCTTTATAACTCTGGTTAAGAGCACAGATTTTGTTGTGGACTGCCTAGGTTCAAATTCTGGCTCTGGAATTTACTAGGTGAGTGATTTAGGAAAAGTGAATTCTCTGATCATCGGTTTTCTCATCAGTAAGAAATAGATGAGGATAATAATAGCTACCCAACAGATTTTCTGTGGAGATTAAGGGAGTCATGGGAAATAAGTAATTGTCAAAACAATATACTGAACAAATAAATATTTTAGTGTTAGCTGCTATTATTAACATTTATTTATTGAGCTTGCCCAGGGATTTATATGGACTTCTAGAGTACCAGAATCCAACCAAAGTGGACACACTTTCTTCACTTCCAACATTTCCAAAGGCATTGATTGTTGCTTTCACTTACATTTCTTGGGTTTGTAGTGACATTGAGTATCTTTTCTCACTGAGGGTTCACCATTGGTTTCCCCGAAAACCAGTCTGGGCCCTGATTTACTTCCAGATTCCCTGATGGAGCCAACTTACTTATCTCTCTCTTTAGAATAAAAACAGGCCGCCCATGCAATACCTGCAGAGCCACCAGGATTGTCATTTTCTTTTGGTGTTTCAATCCCTGCTCCTCCTGGAGGTCTTTCAGTGGCTTTCTTGAGTGGCTCCTGTGGGCCAGGACATGCTCTTTGCTCTGGAGTGTGGCTGGAACAAAACAGAGCTTCTGCTTTATGAAGCCCTTCCAGCCCGACCGTCCGCTTCCTCGGTGCTGCCCTAACCTCCATCGTGGCCTTCACGGTAGGACTTGTCACAGCCTGATGTTTTTTGTTCATTTCCCCTGATAGATACGAGTTCTTTGAGTCCAGGACTGAGTCATGCTGTTGCAGATCTTCAGTGCCCCGAACAGGGGCCTATATTTCACAAGTACTCATCAGGTGCTTGAGGAGTGAACTGAAGCATTAGCAAAGGTGCAAGATTTTAGGAGAGTGATGGTCTGAAATCCTCAAGGCAGATAAAACTGAAGAGCGCTTTCTCATCCAACAAGGGTACATTGAGCACCCACTTGGTGCTTATTATGACACTAGTTTAATACAAGGATTCTCTACCAATGACAATTGCCATTGGAGAACCTAAGGAACATCAGCAATATTTACAGACATTTTTTGTTGTAACAGTGGTGTATGTGTGTGTGTGTGTGCACATGCATCCATGCCTGCTACTGGCATCCAGTGGATGAAGTCCAAGGATGCTAGTTAATGTCCTGCAATGTAAAAGCCACCTCCCAGCAGCAAAGAATCATCTGGATAAAAACGTCAGTAGTGCCGAGGCTGAGAAGCACTGGGGTTATTCCAGTGGTTGAACCCCTCAACCTCATCGTTTCACTAGAGATCAGAAACACACAAAAGAAATAGAACAAAGCAACACATCCCTGAAAAGATGTGTGATACCACATTTCATTGATGAGGGAGTACATTCATTCAACAAGTATCTATTGAGTGTCTCTTTCACATCAGCTACTGGGCTAGGCGCTATGGCCTGAATGTTTGTGTTCCTGCAAAACTCATGTGATGAAGCCTAATTAGCGATGTGATGATATTACAGGTGGGGCCTTTGAGGGGTGATTACATCAAGAGGGCAGAGCCCTCAAGAATGGGGTTAGTGCTCTTGCAAAAGAGGCCCTGGAAAATTGCCTTGGCCATTCTGCCGTTTGAGGACACAAGAAGAAGGTGCTATCTATGAATCAGAAAGCAGGCCCTCACCAGACACCAAATCTGCTACTGCCTAGATCTTAGGACTTCTCAGCCTCCAGAACTGTGGGAAATGAATTCCTGTTGCGTATAAGGTGCCCGGTTCATGGTATTCTGTTACAGCGGCCTAAATGGACTAAGAGACTAGGTTATAAGCAAACAGCAGTGAACAACGTAGATGAGGTTCATCTGTTTCAAGGAATTTCAATCTACTAGGACCAGAATCTTCGAAGGACCAGAACTGAGGCCAGTGTTTCTGGGGTATATGGAGTGACAAGTGTGGTGGGAACATGGAGAAATTTCACAAACTGTTGATTGGGACAGAAAGAGAGGGGAATAGAAAGAGAGGGGAATAATGATATTTGGCTCCTGCAGCCACACTGAGGTTTTTGCTTCTTAATCCTTTCTCTCCTTTTTTGATCCACTCTTATTATCAGGGGATAGGATAATTTTCTCATGGACACCCCAAGGAGCCTGTTCTCTGTAGCCAGTTTCCGTCTGTGGCACCGTTCTTTACTTAACAGAGGCTAAGTGCAGACACATGAGCAAAGCCCTGAGTCAGATAAAAGATTTAGAGAGAGCTTTAGCTTTAGATCAAATGGAGCTGATGATCCACATTATATAAAGACACACATTCTTTCTCTCAGTTAAAGAACTAAGCTACAAAACTGAAAGTTTAATATTTAAAACAGGTAAACAAAACCTAATCTCGCTATAGAAACCAGAGATCCCGAAGGAATAAGGATTGAGTATCTTCAGCCTTCAGCAGTAATTTCCACATTGCCTTTTGTTTGCATAATACATTACACCTCACAAAACACTTTCGTCCTTTTCAAAGCATTGACGTGTTACACATCTTTACAATTCTTTTCTCAATCAAACAACAATAACAAAATACCCGCAAATACCAGCCCCACTCACTTTCTCATAATCGTATTTTTTCCCTGCCTCTGATTTTATCGTCGTCTTTCCCGTAGTGCAGTGGTCCTCAACTTTTTTGGCACCAAGGACCAGTTTCACAGAAGACAGTTTTTCCATGGACTGGAGTAGGGGGGATGGTTTCAGGATGAAATGGTTCCACCTCAGATCATCAGGCATTAGATTCTCATAAGGAGCACACAACCTAGATCCCTCGCTTGCACAGTTCACAATAGGGTTCACGTCTCTATGAGAATTTAATGCTGCCGCTGATCTGACAGGAGGCAGAGGTCAGGTGGCAATGCTCACTGGCCTGCCACTCACCTCCTGCTGTGTGGCCCTGTTCCTAACAGGCCATGGACTGGTACTGGTCCATGGCCCAGGGGTTGGGGACCCCTGCTATAGTGTATTGAATACACAAGTTTCCTACCTGTTTCATTCACAGAATGTCATGGGGTCAGCTGTTGCTTCTGTCTGCAGGGTGTCCGTTCCTTCCCCAGTCCTGATTTTATTTTTGGCGACCTCTCCTATTGCCCCTTCACTCTATATGGAAGAATCAGCCCTAATCCTTTCCAGTTCTAGATATGGGCTCATGATCCAATGATCCAGGTCTGGCCAATCAGTATATTCTACTCCCCACTTCTCCTTGGCCAGAGTGACTCACTGACCATCACATGATCCAAATCAGGTCAATAAAAGCTAGTGGGAAAGATAACCCAGGATCTGTTACTGTCAGGATGTAAAACTGGACCAGCAAATGGAGAGGGAGTGGCCTGTGTGTGTGGAGAATGCAGAAAACAGTGCAAGTAATGGAGCCTTGAAGACATGATTTGAGCTACGGGATCCAGCCATGCCTGAAACCCCTCACCCCAAACTTTTTTTTTTTTTTTTTTTTCGAGCTGGAGTCTTGCTCTGTCACCCAGGCGGGAGTGCAGTGGCACGATCTCAGCTCACTGCAACCTCCACCTCCCGGGTTCAAGCAGTTCTTCTGCCTCAGCCTCCCAAGTAGCTGGGATTACAGGCACATGCCACCATGCTCAGCTAATTTTTGTATTTTTAGTAGTGACGGGGTTTCACCATGTTGGCCAGGCTGGTCTTGAACTTAGCCCACCTCGGCCTCCCAAAGTGTTGGGATTATAGGCATGAGCCACCTCACTGGGCCACCAAACGATTAATTATGCAAACTACATATTATATTTTGCCTATACCTGTTTGAGATGGATTTCAGTGACCTGCTGTTCTTAAGGGGCTTTTTGCCCAAAAAAGAATTTGTACCTTTAGGATGAGTAGGGGGTATCTTTGCAACTAAAATCCCGGGCCTTCCAAAAACACTGCCCTCTGATGGTCCATGGTGAGAGGCAGTGTCTGTATTTTAGGGACATCACTCAGGGAGAAAGGTACCAGATGGGTTATGGAGAAAGCACGAAGGAGACATTCAAGCAATAGGCACCATAGGCAGCCAGGAGAGGAAAAGATCTCAGGGGAGTTGGCAAGTAGGGAAGGCTTCCTGGAGGAGGTAAGGCATGAGCTAAGTCTCAAAGGATTCGTACAAGCAAGATGGAGGGGTGGGGGACATGGCAGGTGGGAGAAACCCATGAGCATGAGGTGCTTAGTTCAGGGGATGCTAAGAAAACATCTGGCAAAAATACGGATGTTTTAGATAGTAGTCATGTTGGGAGCAAGACTAGCTCAGAGAGTCAATATTCTTTTTTGCAAACTAATTTAGAATTTTTCCTGTGTGTCAGGACTTTTCAGACTTTAATAATCTGTTTACTACTACCATCATTTGTCCCTACCTGCCTTCCATCTGGATATTAATTTACTTATTATATTTATTTGAATGGATTTCATATTCTTTACTTCACCTACAGCTGCATCCTAAGCATAAATATTTGTGAAGACATGAGTTTCGTTTTCCGACTACCCTTTACCCTGAAACTCATTAAAATAAACATGGGTCTTTCAAAAGATGTTCATCTGAGTTATCCTGAAAATCATCTTGTGTGTTCTCAGGAGTCTGCTTTGGGCCAGATGGCTGGGGTGAGGAGAGGCATGTAAAGCTTTTTGATCAAGGGAAGGAACACGATGGAAAATGCTGTTGTTTTAGTGAACTCCACAGCAGAAGAGCAAACCTCATGGGGGCGTGGCAGAGGAGACAGAGTCAGGGTTGCAATAGCCAGGTGGGGTTTGCAATCGTCAGCAAGGAGAGGCAAGGAATGAGCTTTAGCAGAGGTGTGGAAATGTGGAATGGGAGGAGAATCCAACTGGATAGGAAAGAAGAATTGTTGGGATCATTACTGCTTGGATAGACAGAAAGCCAGAACGTGGTGAGCAGAATATGCCAAGAAAAAACAGTGCTGCTGAATTTGTGGTAATTTTTTAGTTCATTAATTTTTTTTGAGACAGGATCTCCCTCTGTCACCCAGGCTGGAGTGCAGTGGTGTGATCTCCGCTCACTGCAACCTCCGCCACCCAGTTTCAAGCAATTCTCCTGTCTCAGCCTCCCAAGTTGCTGGGATTACAGGTGCGTGCCACCATGCCTGGCTATTTTTGTATTTTTAGTAGAGACGGGATTTTGCCATGTTGGCCAGGCTGGTCTCGAACTCCTGACCTCAGGTGATCCATCCACCTCAACCTCCCAAAGTCCTGAGACTGCAGGTGTGAGCCACTGTGCCTCTCCCTGTAGTAATTTATTATGACAGCAAATAGGAAACTAACAGAACACTCCAGATCGTCCCCCTCTACAAAGGAAATCCTTTTTCACAATCTCAAAAGAGGAAAAAAGTGAGGTCCTTGCAGTGACTTCAGCAGTAGCCCCTAAAAAGACATGTCCACATTGTAATGCTTGGAACCTAAAATATCACCTTGTATGGCAAAAGAGTGACCGTTACCTTATGTTGCAAATAGTGTCATTAAGTTAAGAATCTGGGGGAGTTCGGCCGGGCGCGGTGGCTCAAGCCTGTAATCCCAGCACTTTGGGAGGCCGAGACGGGCGGATCACGAGGTCAGGAGATCGAGACCATCCTGGCTAACACGGTGAAACCCCCGTCTCTCCTAAAAATACAAAAAAACTAGCTGGGCGAGGTGGGGGGAGTTGATTTTTTTTTTTCCCCCTGAGACGGAGTCTTGCTCAGTCACCCAGGCTGGAGTGCAGTGGTGTGATCTAGGCTCACCGCAAGCTCCGCCTCCCGGGTTCACGCCATTCTCCTGCCTCAGCCTCCCCAGTAGCTGGGACTACAGGTGCTTGCCACCACGCCCAGCTAATTTTTTGTATTTTTAGTAGAGACGGGGTTTCACCATGTTAGCCAGGATGGTCTCGATCTCCTGACCTTGTGATCTACCTGCCTCCGGGAGTTGATTCTGAATTATCCAGGCAGGCTCTAAGTGCTAGCACACATGTCCTTACAAGAGAAAGACAGAGGGAGATCAGACAGCTGGTCACAAGAGGAGGAGGCAATGTGACCACAAAGGCAGAGATTGAAGGGATGTGGCCACAAGCCAAGGAATGCCAGCAGCCACCTGAAGCTAGAGGAAGCAAGGAATGCATTTTCCTCTAAGGACTGGAGAGACTTGCACTAGGAACTCAAATTTAGGATTAATTTATTATTTTCTTGATGTCAAATATCATTTTAAAATGTACAACCATGTGAACCCTGGCTTATTAAAATAATTCTGGCCAGGTGTGGTGGCTCATGCCTGTAATCCCAGCACTTTGGGAGGCTGAGGTGGGAGGATCACTTGAGCTCAGGAGTTTGACACTAGCATAGGCCAACATAGCAAGACCTCATCTCCACAAAAAATACAAAAATTAGCTGGGTATGGTGGTATGCACCTGTTGTCCCAGCTACTCAGGAGGCTGAGGTGAGAGGATTGCCTGAGCCCAGGAGGTGGAGGCTGCAGTGAGGTCTGATTGTGCTACTGCACTCTGACCTGGGCAACACAGTGAGAGCTTGTCTCAAAAAAAAAAAAAAAAAAAAAAAAAATTCTAACAAGCCAATTTAAATAACAAATCAGTGTAATTTTCATATAGCCACTGAGCCATACTATCACAATATTCTTGCATCTGAATAGTTGTCTCACCTGGGCTGGGTCGCTGATGGGAAAGTACAACCAAGCCAGCTGACCACAGGAACAATCAAACCCTAATTCCAGGTACAAACCTGTTTGGGGTTCATAAATCCAGCCACCAAAATTCTTGTAAATTTCCCTCTTTGGAGCCATGCCAGCTCATCTGTCAATTTCATTAGTTCAGTTAATCAGACTCATCTTATCCTCCATCCCAAAGGACCCTCCCCTGTGTCTTGCAATACATTCCAGAAGAGAAGAGTATTTCTCAGGTCTTCAGAAACCAAGAGAAGAAAACTCATTTTATGATCTGAGAGATGAAAAGCATATTTTAGCAGGGCATTGCAAATCCATTCCGTGCTCATCACAGAAGCATCTACAATACCTACATTATTTAGAATGCTGCAGGAGACAGAATAATGAATGTAGAATATGTGAACGATTCATTTTGATCTTTAAAAATGCAACCAAGCTAGAGAAAGCGTTGCAAGGTATCTGAAGACAAAATAAAATCTCTGCTGTTTGTAAAGTTACAAAATTAAAAAGATGATTAAACAAAAGCAAACCTGAGATTTAACCTTAAAGGAATCAGGCATTTTAATTTTTGAAAAGGTGGCAAAAAGTGCTCTAAAGAGTGTCTGAAGGTTAAGGAAACTGTTATTAAAATGAGAATTATGTGCTCTGAGCTCTTCGCAGCTCTGTCCCTGGAGTGTGAAATTAGTGACTGAAGGCAGATTTCACAGGCACTTCGTCGGAGCGTGTTGGTGCGGCAGTGGATTTGTGACGGGGCCTCTCCGCCAAGTCCTGCCCACTTGCAAGCTGCTGCCATTATTCATGCACAGCACAGATAATGATGAATGTCTGGAGCATTTTGCATTTATATTGAACGCAGCCTCTCTCCTTCCCAGCCAGAGTGATTCTAGGGCTGTGTGCATGGGTGGAATACATGGGAGGAAGCAGCTGCAAGACCAGCATTCCCATCAAGGCCATATTTTCTTAAAAAGAAAAAGAACTACATAAATTACATTGGGAATTATATTGAGAAATTATATTGAGGAATGTAGTTAAAATCTGAAGCATCAGAATCTCTCCAAGGAGTTCCCTGTTCGTCTGGGTCTCAGGACTAAGCCATTGATGACATTGTCTCCATCACATCACGGTACTTGGGAGGGGGTCAGAGGAAATTTAATAGATTAAAAAAAATGTGGGAGGTAACATATTTGGACGAGTGAGCTGTACTTTTCTCACTTGCTCTGTCTCTCCACGTGACCATCACTCATTCGTGTTGTAGATACACAATGATCAAATGCAAAATGTAGGCTGGGCGTGGTGGCTCACACCTGGAATCTCAGCACTTTGGGAGGCCAAGGGCTCAACTCCCTTGAGCCCAGGAGTTCGAAACCAGCCTGAGCAAGATAAGGCCAGCCCGTTTCTACAAAAAAAAAAAAAAAAAAAAAAAAAATAGCCTGGTTTGGTAGCTTGTGCCTGTAGTCTCATCTACTCTGGAGGTTGAATTGGAAGGATCTCGAGTCCAGGAATTTGAGGCTGCAGTGAGCTATGATCATGCCACTGCACTGCACTCTGGAAGACAGAGCAAGACCCTGCCTCTGGGAAAAAAAAAGGAATGGAGGAAAAGAAAATATCATTTTAGAGATATTGGTGAATCGCGCTGCCCCGGCAGAGGTGCATGCTGAAGATGACTGAGTGGACTGGAGACTGTCCCCTGGGCCACTGTGAGAGGCCTGTGCTGTAGATGAGAGGCCCACAGGTGGGAAGAAGCCTGGTCACTGTGTCACCCTGGGGGAGAGGTGGGGGTGCTCCTTCTGTTCCATTTTTGTGTAAACCTAAACAGGGCTCTAAAAATATTAAGCCTTTTAAAAATTCCAAAACAAAAATGTCCCAGAAAAAAAAGAGATACTTTTAAGTAACTTAGTTGCCCATAGAGCTCGAGGAAGTTCTGGTCTTAGGTACAAATCATCTTAGCTGGTTTACCACCTGAGGAAGCACTTGTGAGTTTTAAAATTCATCAGTTAATAATCATGTTATGTTTCAAACTCCAATCCACTGGTGATCATTAAAAAATCACCTCTATTTTAAAATCTAGTGTTTCCCTCATACAACATT
Source organism: Piliocolobus tephrosceles (assembly GCF_002776525.5). NCBI lineage: Eukaryota > Metazoa > Chordata > Mammalia > Primates > Cercopithecidae > Piliocolobus > Piliocolobus tephrosceles. Next base: position 21,104,306 of record NC_045453.1, on the reverse strand, counting down.
CATGGTTATAACAATGGGCTGAATATTCTTGGTAAAATATTATTTCAACCATGGTCTGAGGGTAAAAAGCAGAGAGTAAGAAAATGAACAATGATAACCACAACAAAATGTAAAACATCAGCTCAAAGCCCTTTGTCAACACTGTAAATGGGATGAATTATGAATCAGGATAGCTTTGCCCGCACTCACAGAGCCCACATTTCACGAGGCTCCATCTGTAATGTAGTGTGCTGGCTCGTGTATCTCCACCAGTAAGGTAGGTGGGCTGCAGGCTTGGTTCATTCAGCTACCTGAAGATGTCCCTGAGGGCCCAGATGTTTTCCATCTTTCTGGTCTGCTGCCCACAGTCTGTGCCTGGTTCCCGTTTGACCTCTGTTCCCGTCCAGCAGGAGTAACAGGGTTCTTTCTGGAATGTCTTCCGGAAGTGCAAGGAAGGCACTGCTTGCAAGGATCCAGCAGACACCTCCTAGAACACCCTTGGCTCAGGTGGGTCTCCTGTGCACCCTTGACTCAATCAGTCCAGGAAGACGGGATTAACTTTGAGCAGCTCCGTAGCTGGAGTGCAGTCCGTATCTTGGAGGCCCATGAGATGCAGAGGGGAGCAGGAGGCTCCTGAGCAAGTTCAGGACTCTTGGGAATGAGGGCGGGGTAGGGGGATGGATGCTGGCTGCTCCATCTACGACACCCCACTCCTGTGCAGTCACAGAGATGTCTTGGGCAGCACATAAGTGCATTTCATGTGTGTGTTGGGCTGAACTGGTCAGGATACCAAATGAATTTAATGTAGTGTTGAACGGATCTTTCCTCCTCCAAGACAGAGTTCCTCAAAGAATGTGCAAAGGATGAAAACCACACAAACTATAACTTAGAACAGCGTATGACATGTGGCAAGTACCTTGTCGTGTTGACTATCATTATTTTCTTCACTAGGATGTAAGTTCTGTGGTGCTTAGTTTCTATACTTGATGCATAGCAGGTGCTCAATAAATACTTGTTGAATGAGTGAATTGGCGGTTAGACCAAATGACATTCAAAGTCTGGGCTGGGCCGAGGGCTCATGCCCATAATCCCAGCACTTTGGGAGGCCGAAGCGGGCAGATTACTTGAGGTCAGGAGTTCGAGACCAGCCTGGCCAACATGCAGAAACCCCATTTCTACTAAAAATACAAAAATTAGCCGGGTGTGGTGGTGGGTGCCTGTGATCCCAACTACTCTGGAACCTGGGAGGTGGAGGTTGCAGTAAGCTGAGATTGTGCCACTGCACTCCAGCCTGCAGGAGGCAAGAGAAAAACTATGTAAAAAAAAAAAAAAAAAAAAAAAAAAATCTGAAAGTAAGTTATGCCCTGCTGAAATGGTAATTCCTTTTCCTCATTTATCAATTTTGAAGGGCTGAATATTTGGCATATGAGGTTTATTTATTTTCAAGGGAGCATGTAGCAGACATTAAATTCTCCAAGGGAGGCCCTGTTGAGACGAAGTGCCCCTTCATCCCCACTCCGCCTCGAGAGCCTTGTTGCTCTGGGTGGGAGAGAATTCCCTGTTCTTATTTGTGAAGGGAAAAACAAAGGGTGGTAGGTGGGGGCAACCTTCAAAGCAATGCCTGGAGTTTTGGTGACTTTCAACACTTTCCTTAAATAAAACTATCTTCTATTAGCGTTGATGAAAAGAGTCAACCGCTGTCAAGTATTTGGAGAGATTTATTCTGATGTGAGTGACCACGATCTGTGGTCACATTCAGATTTGAGTGACCATGACCCATGACAAAGCCCCAGGAGAGCCTGAGAACATGTGCCCAAGGGGGTCAGACTACAGCTTGCTTTTATACATTTTAGGGAGACGTAAGACATCGATCGATACATGTAAGATGGACACTGGTTTGGTTCAGAAAAGCGGAACGACTCAAAGTGGGGTGCTTCTAGGATTCAAAGATTTTCTGATTGGCAGTTGGTTGAAAGAGTTATCACCTAAAGTCTTGGAATCAATAGGAAGGAGTGTCTGGGTTAAGATAAGGGGCTGTGGTGACCAAGGTTCTTATTACACAGATGAAGCCTCCAAGTAGCAGGCTTCAGAGAGAATAGATCATGTTACTTTTAATGGCATTACAATTACTTTTAATGCCATTACTTTAAATGGCAAAAACTATTACTACTTTTGCACCAACCTAATACATGTTTTTTATCAGAGCCATTTCACAATATATCAAAGAAATATATTTTGGGGTAAAATACTTCGATTTCTTTCAGAGCCTGCTATCTGTCATGTTGGTATCTTATTGCTATAAAAAGTCTATTGTCAGTCTTTAGGACTCTGTTTTAATGTTAATGCTGGTCAGCTGTGCCTGAATTGCAATGGCACGAGGTGTAATGAGGCCTGTCCAGCCACCTGCTCCCATCATGGCTTGAACTAGTGTTTCAGGTTGATTTAGGATACTCTTGGCTGAGAGGAGGGGTCCATTCAGTCTCTTGGGGGGTTTAGAATTTTATTTTTGGTTTACAATTCAGAAGAATAGAAGAAATCCTTCATCTTTTTTCAGGTGGGAAATCCCGCAGACTCATGCTAATTGCCACTTGGACTTGGCATTTCCGTGAACCTTCAACAAATGGCAACTCAGACATTTTAGGGACCATTCAGTCACTGCAGTCCCTACTGAACCCACCCGCTGAAAAATTCCTCCTACCCTCCAAGGGTTAAAAAAAAACTCCAAAGATGGATTAATCCATTTAGTCAGTAGACACACTGGAAATGTGGAGGTGAAAATAAAGGCAAGCCTGGTTTTGTAGGAAGCACGTAAACCAGAGCAGCTCCATCTTAAACAGGAGCTGGGTAAAATGAGACGGAGATCTACTGGGTTGCATTCCCAGACAGGCATTCTAAGTCACAGGATGAGACAGAAGGTTGGCACGAGATACAAGTCACAAAGGCTTTGCTGATAAAACAGGCTGTAGAAAGAAGCCAGCCAAAACCCACCAAAACCAAAATGGCCATGAGAGTGACTTCTGGTTCTCCTTACTGCTACACTCCCCCCAGCACCATGACAGTTTACAAATGCCATGGCAGCGTCAGGAAGTTACCCTATATGGTTTAAAAAGGGGAGGCATGAATAATCCACCCCTTGTTTGGCATATCACCAAGAAATAACCATAAAAATGGGCAGCCAGCAACCCTCAGGGCTGCTCTGTCTATGGACTAGCCATTCTTTTATTCGTTTACTTTTCTAATAAACTTGCTTTCAGTTTACTCTATGGACTTGCCCTGAATTCTTTCTCGTGTGAGATCCAAGAACCCTTTCTTGGGGTCTGGATTGGTACTCCTTCCTGTAACAGTTTTAACTACTCGCAGACTCACCCCAGCTGCAGGGACAGTGTGACAGAGGCTTTTGTGCCTGGTTCTTAGGCTCCTGGTTTGTATCTACGCAATGGCTTCCTATAACGAGCCCCTCCAACTCTGGGCCAGGGGCTTTCTCTGGCTGGTGGGGCATGCTCAGCCCATGTAGGGGTAAGGATCAGGCAGTTAGGGCCCTAGGAACCTTCCACAACCAGCGAGAGACAGGAGTCAGTGGACAAACAGCACAGTTCTTCAAGAGGCCCCCAGTGGGAGGAAGCCCTAGTGGCCCAGACCAGAACCTCCTTGGGTCCTCACTCTTTACTGACTTCCTTCCTTCTCCTCGGGTCCTCACTCTGTACTGACTTCCTTCCTTCTCCTTGGGTCCTCACTCTGTACTGACTTCCTTTGTTCTCCTGGGGTCTTCACTCTGTACTGACTTCCTTCGTTCTCCTCAAGTACTCACTCTGTACTGACTTCCTTCCTTATCCTCGGGTCCTCACTCTGTACTGACTTCCTTCCTTCTCTTGCTTCAGTTCCCCTCCTTGTGCTTCCTGACATCGCCTCCCAAATCAACCCACTACACTCAAATTCTTTCTTAGGGATGCTTCTGGGAGATCTGCATTCAGGCCATGACTGTTTCTACTGCAAGTGACAGAAACCCTAGGTTAGAGCTGTTTCAACAAATGAGGCATTTAATAACATACTAAAATATAGGGGGTGGGAAGTAAATCTGAGTAAAGGCATGGCTCAATCTAGGGACTCAACTAGTACCTTTAGCCCTAGGTTTCTTCTTTGTTCTCAGAAACTCTGGAAACTTCCGGTTTTCCCCTCAGCCTTAATCAAGCTGCCTCAGGATCAGCCTGATCCTCCTCTCCCACCTCTCAAAGTCTTTCCTGACATCTTCCATAAAAGTCATAAGACTTACCCTGATTGGACCAGCTTGGGTAATGTGACAGCCACTGACTCAATCACTGTGACCCAGAGAATATGACACAGAATAGACTTTTTAAAAATGTTTTAAAATTTTTTAGAGATAGGGTCTTTGTCGCCCAAGCGGGAGTGCAGTGGCATGATCATGGTTCACTGCAGCCTGGAATTCCTGGCTTCAAGCGATTCTTCCACTTCAGCCTCCTAAAGTGCTGGAATCATAGGCATGAACTACTGTGTTTGCCCAGGATAGGCTTTTATCTCTAACGGTTAGGAAAAAGGCACCTCTTGATCACATGAATTGGGAAACAGGGAGAGAAGGAGCCCCAAATGTTATTGTCAGAAGAAGGAAGAATGGATGTTGGGAAAGAAAACACAGCGTCCGCAGCATGTCTGTAGATGTTGACAACGTAATGAAAGACATTGAATAATGCACGTAGCATCATTGGTCCCTCAGGGGACCAGGGGAGGCAGCTCAGAGGAGCTATCATGTGCACAGAAGTGGAAGAACAGAGGCCAAGGAGGAAAGGTGAGGGGTCAAAGAGGTCACAGAGTACTTTCCACCTGAGCTCGTCATTTCCTTCCACACATGACTTTATAGCCTGAATTCAATCCTCTTTTCATGTTGCTTTTGCTGTATCAAGAACCATGTCATTTAAAAATATGATAAGAAAAGGAAGAAATAAATGAATCCTCAGTTGAGACCAGCTGGGATGATTACATCGGCTCCCTTCTTAGTCCCCATATATTGAAAAGCGAACAGCAAAACTCTTTGGCTCTGCAGACACAGACTGTTTTCTTATTTCATTCTGTGGTCTCTTGGTGCATTTGACATATCTTATGATTGATGAGAAACAGATTAAAATTAAAGTATTTGTAGGATTACGTTCTGCTGTGAGTGACCCAGGCCCAAGATAACAAGAGGTTGAGCACAGTATAAATTTATTTTTGTCTCCTGTGTGACAGGCTGAGGTAGGCAATCCAAGGATGGGTGGGGGATTGTGCTCTACCAAGCCCTCATGGTGCCACATTTATTTATTTTTGTTCCTCTGCCATGAGTGGCCTCCATTCCCTGGGACACCTCATGGTACAAAATGGTAGCCCCAGCTCCAGCCATTACACCCACTGCCCAGCCAGCAGGAAAGAGGAAGAGATAAAATTGAAGGGGCCCAAAGGATACACAACAGCCTTTTTCTAAGTTACTTAAACTTTTTCTTTTTTTCTTTTTTCTTTTTTATTTATTATACTTTAAGTTCTAGGGTACATGTGCATAACATGCAGGTTTGTTACATATGTATATCTGTGCCATGTTGGTGTGCTGCACCCATCAACTCGTCAGAACTCATCAATTCATCATTTATATCATGTATAACTCCCCAATGCAATCCCTCCCCCCTCCCCCCTCCCCATGATAGGCCCCAGTATGTGATGTTCCCCTTCCCGAGTCCAAGTGATCTCATTGTTCAGTTCCCACCTATGAGTGAGAACACGCGGTGTTTGGTTTTCTCTTCTTGTGATAGTTTGCTAAGAATGATGGTTTCCAGCTGCATCCATGTCCCTACAAAGGACGCAAACTCATCCTTTTTTATGGCTGCATAGTATTCCATGGTGTATATGTGCCACATTTTCTTAATCCAGTCTGTCACTGATGGACATTTGGGTTGATTCCAAGTCTTTGCTATTGTGAATAGTGCCGCAATAAACATACGTGTGCATGTGTCTTTGTAGTAGAATAATTTATAATCCTTTGGGTATATACCCAGTAGTGGGATGGCTGGGTCATATGGTACATCTAGTTCTAGATCCTTGAGGAATCGCCATACTGTTTTCCATAATGGTTGAACTAGTTTACAATCCCACCAACAGTGTAAAAGTGTTCCTATTTCTCCACATCCTCTCCAACACCTATTGTTTCCTGATTTTTTAATGATTGCCATTCTAACTGGTGTGAGATGGTATCTCATTGTGGTTTTGATTTGCATTTCTCTGATGGCCAGTGATGATGAGCATTTTTTCATGTGTCTGTTGGCTGTATGAATGTCTTCTTTTGAGAAATGTCTGTTCATATCCTTTCCCCACTTTTGGATGGGGTTGTTTGTTTTTTTCTTGTATATTTGTTTGAGTTCTTTGTAGATTCTGGAAATTAGCCCTTTGTCAGATGAGTAGATTGCAAAAATTTTCTCCCATTCTGTAGGTTGCCTGTTCACTCTGATGGTAGTTTCTTTTGCTGTGCAGAAGCTCTTTAGTTTAATTAGATCCCATTTGTCAATTTTGGCTTTTGCTGCCGTTGCTTTTGGTGTTTTAGACATGAAGTCCTTGCCCATGCCTATGTCCTGAATGGTACTACCTAGATTTTCTTCTTGGGTTTTTATGGTAATAGGTCTAACATTTAAGTCTCTAATCCATCTTGAATTAATCTTCGTATAAGGAGTAAGGAAAGGATTCAGTTTCAGCTTTCTACTTATGGCTAGCCAATTTTCCCAGCACCATTTGTTAAATAGGGAATCCTTTCCCCAATTCTTGTTTCTCTCAGGTTTGTCAAAGATCAGATGGCTGTAGATGTGTGGTATTATTTCTGAGGACTCTGTTCTGTTCCATTGGTCTATATCTCTGTTTTGGTACCAGTACCATGCTGTTTTGGTTACTGTAGCCTTGTAGTATAGTTTGAAGTCAGGTAGCGTGATGCCTCCGGCTTTGTCCTTTTGACTTAGGATTGTCTTGGCAATACGGGCTCTTTTTTGGTTCCATATGAACTTTAAAGCAGTTTTTTCCAATTCGGTGAAGAAACTCATTGGTAGCTTGATGGGGATGGCATTGAATCTATAAATAACCTTGGGCAGTATGGTCATTTTCACGATATTGATTCTTCCTATCCATGAGCATGGTATGTTCTTCCATTTGTTTGTGTCCTCTTTGATTTCACTGAGCAGTGGTTTGTAGTTCTCCTTGAAGAGGTCCTTTACATCCCTTGTAAGTTGGATTCCTAGGTATTTTATTCTCTTTGAAGCAATTGTGAATGGAAGTTCATTCCTGATTTGGCTCTCTGCTTGTCTGTTACTGGTGTATAAGAATGCTTGTGATTTTTGCACATTAATTTTGTATCCTGAGACTTTGCTGAAGTTGCTTATCAGCTTAAGAAGGTTTTGGGCTGAGACGATGGGGTTTTCTAAGTATACAATCATGTCATCTGCAAACAGGGACAATTTGACTTCTTCTTTTCCTAACTGAATACCCTTGATTTCTTTCTCTTGCCTGATTGCCCTAGCCAGAACTTCCAACACTATGTTGAATAGGAGTGGTGAGAGAGGGCATCCCTGTCTTGTGCCAGTTTTCAAAGGGAATTTTTCCAGTTTTGCCCATTCAGTATGATATTAGCTGTGGGTTTGTCATAAATAGCTCTTATTATTTTGAGGTACGTTCCATCAATACCGAATTTATTGAGCGTTTTTAGCATGAAGGGCTGTTGAATTTTGTCAAAAGCCTTTTCTGCATCTATTGAGATAATCATGTGGTTCTTGTCTTTGGTTCTGTTTAATGCTGGATTACGTTTATTGATTTGCGAATGTTGAACCAGCCTTGCATCCCAGGGATGAAGCCCACTTGATCATGGTGGATAAGCTTTTTGATGTGCTGCTGAATCCGGTTTGCCAGTATTTTATTGAGGATTTTTGCATCGATGTTCATCAGGGATATTGGTCTAAAATTCTCTTTTTTTGTTGTGTCTCTGCCAGGCTTTGGTATCAGGGTGATGTTGGCCTCATAAAATGAGTTAGGGAGGATTCCCTCTTTTTCTATTGATTGGAATAGTTTCAGAAGGAATGGTACCAGCTCCTCCTTGTACCTCTGGTAGAATTCAGCTGTGAATCCATCTGGTCCTGGGCTTTTTTTGGTGGGCAGGCTATTAATTGTTGCCTCAATTTCAGAGGCTGCTATTGGTCTATTCAGGGATTCAACTTCTTCCTGGTTTAGTCTTGGAAGAGTGTACGTGTCCAGGAAATTATCCATTTCTTCTAGATTTTCTAGTTGATTTGCGTAGAGGTGTTTATAGTATTCTCTGATGGTAGTTTGTATTTCTGTGGGGTCGGTGGTGATATCCCCTTTATCATTTTTTAATGCATCTATTTGATTCCTCTCTCTTTTCTTCTTTATTAGTCTTGCTAGCGGTCTGTCAATTTTGTTGATCTTTTCAAAAAACCAACTCCTGGATTCATTGATTTTTTGGAGGGTTTTTTGTGTCTCTATCTCCTTCAGTTCTGCTCTGATCTTAGTTATTTCTTGCCTTCTGCTAGCTTTTGAATGTGTTTGCTCTTGCCTCTCTAGTTCTTTTAATTGTGATGTTAGAGTGTCAATTTTAGATCTTTCCTGCTTTCTCTTGTGGGCACTTAGTGCTATAAATTTCCCTCTACATACTGCTTTAAATGTGTCCCAGAGATTCTGGTATGTTGTATCTTTGTTCTCATTGGTTTCAAAGAACATTTTTATTTCTGCTTTCATTTCGTTATGTACCCAGTAGTCATTCAGGAGCAGGTTGTTCAGTTTCCATGTAGTTGAGCGGTTTTGATTGAGTTTCTTAGTCCTGAGTTCTAGTTTGATTGCACTGTGGTCTGAGAGACAGTTTGATATAATTTCTGTTCTTTTACATTTGCTGAGGAGTGCTTTACTTCCAATTATGTGGTCAATTTTGGAATAAGTGTGATGTGGTGCTGAGAAGAATGTATATTCTGTTGACTTGGGGTGGAGAGTTCTATAGATGTCTATTAGGTCCGCTTGGTGCAGAGATGAGTTCAATTCCTGGATATCCTTGTTAACTTTCTGTCTCGTTGATCTGTCTAATGTTGACAGTGGAGTGTTGAAGTCTCCCATTATTATTGTATGGGAGTCTAAGTCTCTTTGTAAGTCTCTAAGGACTTGCTTTATGAATCTGGGTGCTCCTGTATTAGGTGCATATATATTTAGGATAGTTAGCTCTTCCTGTTGGATTGATCCCTTTACCATTATGTAATGGCCTTCTTTGTCTCTTTTGATCTTTGATGGTTTAAAGTCTGTTTTATCAGAGACTAGTATTGCAACCCCTGCTTTTTTTTGTTCTCCATTTGCTTGGTAGATCTTCCTCCATCCCTTTATTTTGAGCCTATGTATGTCCCTGCATGTGAGATGGGTCTCCTGAAGACAGCAGACTGATGGGTCTTGACTCTTTATCCAGTTTGCCAGTCTGTGTCTTTTAATTGGAGCATTTAGTCCATTTACATTTAAGGTTAATATTGTTATGTGTGAACTTGATCCTGCCATTATGATATTAACTGGTTATTTTGCTCATTAGTTGATGCAGTTTCTTCCTAGGCTCGATGGTCTTTACATTTTGGCATGTTTTTGCAATGGCTGGTACCGGTTGTTCCTTTCCATGTTTAGGGCTTCCTTCAGGGTCTCTTGTAAGGCAGGCCTGGTGGTGACAAAATCTCTAAGCATTTGTTTATCTGTAAAGAATTTTATTTCTCCTTCACTTATGAAACTTAGTTTGGCTGGATATGAAATTCTGGGTTTAAAATTCTTTTCTTTAAGAACTTTGAATATTGGCCCCCACTCTCTTCTGGCTTGTAGAGTTTCTGCCGAGAGATCTGCTGTCAGTCTGATGGGCTTCCCTTTGTGGGTAACCTGACCTTTCTCTCTGGCTGCCCTTAAGATTTTTTCCTTCATTTCAACTTTGGTGAATCTGGCAATTATGTGTCTTGGAGTTGCTCTTCTGGAGGAGTATCTTTGTGGCGTTCTCTGTATTTCCTGAATTTGAATGTTGGCCTGCCCTGCTAGGTTGGGGAAGTTCTCCTGGATGATATCCTGTAGAGTGTTTTCCAATTTGGTTCCATTTTCCCCCTCACTTTCAGGCACCCCAATCAGACGTAGATTTGGTCTTTTGACATAATCCCATACTTCTTGCAGGCTTTGTTCATTTCTTTTTCTTCTTTTTTCTTTTGGTTTCTCTTCTCCCTTCATTTCATTCATTTGATCCTCAATCGCTGATACTCTTTCTTCCAGTTGATCGAGTCGGTTACTGAAGCTTGTGCATTTGTCACGTATTTCTCGTGTCATGGTTTTCATCTCTGTCATTTCGTTTATGACCTTCTCTGCATTAATTAGTCTAGCTGTCAATTCTTCCACTCTTTTTTCAAGATTTTTAGTTTCTTTGCACTGGGTACGTAATTCCTCCTTTAGCTCTGAGAGGTTTGATGGACTGAAGCCTTCTTCTCTCATCTCGTCAAAGTCATTCTCTGACCAACTTTGATCCGTTGCTGGCGATGGGCTGTGCTCCTTTGCAGGGGGAGATGCGCTCTTATTTTTTGAATTTCCAGCTTTTCTGCCCTGCTTTTTCCCCATCTTTGTGGTTTTATCTGTCTCTGGTCTTTGATGATGGTGACATACTGATTGGGTTTTGGTATAGGTGTCCTTCCTGTTTGATAGTTTTCCTTCTGACAGTCAGGACCCTCAGCTATAGGTCTGTTGGAGATTGCTTGAGGTCCACTCCAGACCCTGTTTGTCTGGGTATCAGCAGCAGAGCTTGCAGAAGATAGAATATTGCTGAACAGTGAGTGCACCTGTCTGATTCTTGCTTTGGAAGCTTCCTTTCAGGGGTGTACTCCACCCTGTGAGGTGTGGGGTGTCAGACTGCCCCTAGTGGGGGATGTCTCCCAGTTAGGCTACTCAGGGGTCAGGGACCCACTTGAGCAGGCAGCCTGCCCCTTCTCAGATCTCAACCTCCGTGTTGGGAGATCCACTGCTTTCTTCAAAGCTGTCAGACAGAGTCGTTCACGTCTGCACAGGCCTCTGCTGCTTCCCCTGTTATTTTTTGGTTGTGTCCTGTCCCCAGAGGCGGAGTCTACAGAGACAGGCAGGTTTCCTTGAGCTGCTGTGAGCTCCACCCAGTTCGAGCTTCCCAGCGGCTTTGTTTACCTACTTAAGCCTCAGCGATGGCGGGCGCCCCTCCCCCAGCCTCGCTGCTGCCTTGCGGTTAGATTGCCGCAGACTGCTGTGTTAGCAAGGAGGGAGGCTCCGTGGGTGTGGGACCCTCCCGGCCAGGTGTGGGGTATATTCTCCTGGTGTGCCGGTGTGCTTACCGCGCAGTATTGGGGTGGGCGTTACCTGATTTTCCAGGTGTTGTGTGTCTCAGTTCCCCTGGCTAGGAAAAGGGACTCCCTTCCCCCTTGCGCTTCCCATGTGAGGCGATGCCTCGCCCTGCTTCAGCTCTCGCTGGTCAGGCTGCAGCAGCTGACCAGCACTGATTGTCCGGCACTCCCGAGTGAGATGACCCCAGTACCTCAGTTGAAGATGCAGAAATCACCGGTCTTCTGTGTCGCTCGCGCTGGGAGATGGAGACTGGAGCTGTTCCTATTCGGCCATCTTGCTCCGCAGGTCCCCTACTTAAACTTTTTCTAAGTTTCCTTCAGTTACAGACCACACCTGGCTGCAACATTTTTTCTGATGGGTTCAATATTTTAAAAATTGATTTATGAACACTAGATAACAATAATGATAATCATAATATTAATTTTTCATGCCTAATTAATGATTACATAGGTGCCAGGAGTGCTTGTAAATGCTCAACATATTTAATCTTCATAACAATTCCATGATGGTGGGTTAAATAATGTCCCCTCAAATATGTCTAGATCCTCATTCCCAAAACTTGTGGAATATGTTGTTTCACATGGCAAAGAAACTTTGCATGTGTGATTAAATTAAGGATCTTTAGGCAGGGAGATTCTCCTCACTTATCTGGATGGACCCAAGGGAACCTCAAGGGATTTTATATGAGTGGGTGGTAGGAGGTCAAAGTAAAGAGAAGAGTCTATGCTGCTGGCTTTGAGGATGGAAGGAGGGACCATAAGCCAAGAAATGCAGTCTGTCTCTAGAAACTGGAAAGTAGAAGAAAACAGAGAGGACCTCTAGAAGGAACACAATTCTCTAGACTAGGGGTCCCCAACCTCTGGTTCATGGACTGGTACCGATTGGTGGCCTTTTAGTAACCACAGTGCACAGCAGGAGGTGAGCGGCGGGCAAGCAAGTGAAGCTTCCTCTGCGTTTACAGCCACTCACCATTGCTCGCGTTGCTGCCTGAGCTCCACCCTATCGGATCAGCAGAACATTAGGTTCTCATAGAAGCACAGACCCTGTTGTGAACTGCACAGGCGGGGGATCTAGGTGGTGTCCTCCTTATGAGAATCTAATGCCTAATGATCTGACACTGTCTCCCATCACCCCCAGATGGGACTGTCTAGCTGCAGGAAAACAAGCTCAGGCTCCCACTGATTTCTACATGATGGTGAGTTGTATAATTATTTCATTGTATGTTACAATGTAATCATAATAGAAATAAAGTACACCACAAATGTAATGCGCTTGAATCATCCCGAAAACATCCCCCTCCCTGGTCTGTGAAAAAATTGTCTTCCACGAAACTAGTCCCTGGTTCCAAAAAGGCTGGGGACTGATGCTCTAGACCCATTTTGACTTCTGACTTCCAGAATTGTAAGATCATAAATATGCATAGCTTTAAGCCAAAGAGTTAATGGCAGCCTGTCAAAGCAGCCATAGAGAAGGAGTACCCCCACCCCACTGTGTAGATATAGTATTCTTACCCCACTCACGAGGGAGGGAACTGCAGCACAGAGAGGTTACATAACTCTCCCAGGGTCACACAGCTTACAGGTGAGGGGCAATGTCTGGATCTGTACCCAGGCTGTCCTACTCTGGAGTCCACCATTATAACCAGACAACCTGCCACACTGATCACATATGCTGTCTGTTTGGGGTTTGATTTGGTTTTGTCAATGATTTTTTAATGTAGTAAATTTCTCCAGTCTTTTCAAAAATTTATTTCAGATTTTAGAAAGTTTCAAACGCAAAAGTAAAAGGAATGATGGAATGAACCTTATATACCCATCACCCAGCCTCAGCCCCTGCGGCCAAACTGGTTTCAGCTACAGCCATCCCTCCTTGTTTTTTTTTTTTTGTCCCCTCATTCTATTATTTTGAAGCAAATCTCAAATACATTTGTCCATCTGTAAATATTTCTAAAAGATGAGAACATTTTTTGTAATATAATTATCACACTTAAAAGTAATTAATAATGTTTCTTTCATAGCCTCCAACACACCATTTTCAAATTTCCCCAGTGGTCTCAATTTTTTTCAGTTGGTTTCTTTGGACTGTCGGTCAGTTCCACAACAGTACCATGTGAGCCACATGCATCATTTAAACTTTTCCAGGAGCCAACTTAAAAAAAAAGTAAAAAGAAATAGGTAAAATTAATTTTGATAATTTATTTAACCCAATATATCCAAAGTACCATTTTCACATGTAAACAGTAAAATTATTAAACGAGATACTTTACAATCTTTTTGCATGCAAAGTCTTCAGAACCAGGTGTGTATTTTATACTTAGAGAACATCTCAGTTTGGACCAGCCGTAGATCAAGGGCTCAGCAGACACATGTGGCTTGTGGCTGCCGGATCGGACAGCACGAATCTATAACATCCTCCCTTTTTAAAAATAATTACTTTTTGAAACACCCAGGTCGTCTCTTGGGTTGTGGGTTTTGCTTACTGCATTTCCAGAGTCATAGGAATTTTTCATTGAATAGAATCTATTATTTCTTGATGCTGCGAAGCGAGGCTTCCAGAGGAAAAGTGTTCAGCTTGTCTCCAGGGATCTCATCAAGTGAGATACCTGATGGGGCTTGGCTTTCCATGATGAAAGGACAATGCCATCATACAGCACCGTTTCCAAACCACGCCTGCCACCCCTTAATGGATCATGAAATCAATTCAGTTGGTCTAGCCAGCATTAAAAAAACATGAAATTGAATGAAATATGCCAGAAAAAAAAGTAAAAAGGGATAGGTAAAATTAATTTTGAAAATTTGATAGGATAGAATGCAATCGAAGACCTGTGCCTATGTGTGGTAAGGGTAACTATTGTTTCCTGTGCTAACTCTCACTTTTTCTCTCTCTCTGTCTCTCTGTAAGTGCACAAGTGTGTTTACATCATGTCTGATAAAACATGTATCTCTGAGGGTCACAGTAAAAAGTGAGAAGCCCTGATCTAGAGAATTTGCACACTCATCTTTTCCACAGATGGTAACATCACCCTGCCTTGCAAGCTCCTCTGTCGGACTGAGCTGTCATGTGATCTCAGCCAAGGCATCCTGTCTGATTCTCAGGGACCAAGAGGTATTTCCCCTCTTGGGAAAATGCAGGAAACATGGGTCTTGTACATCTTTTAAAAAGGCAAATTCTTGTAGAGAATACACTACAGGTCTTCCCCTCCCCTCAAGTGACTCAACATGCTGGTGACCCCAATTTTAGAGGCAGAAATAATTACATAAAGGGGCATAGATCTTTTTGCATTTTTAAAGCCAGATTCGTGTCTGGGAAAGCCAAGGTCTGCCATATCTGTAATAACCACCTTAAAAATGCAGGAGGGAGAAGGGACGTGCATGGAGTTGAAAAGTGTCGAATGCAGAGCGAGTCAGTAATTATGGCACAGAGTGAGGGCAGTAAATGTGCCTGATTATGCAAATCCAGGTGGAGTGTGGATGCCAGTGGTGTTCTCATCTCCAGCTAAGAAGGCGACTGTCAGGACGAGAGCCCTGAACTGAGGGAGCAAGAGGGAGGGGGCAGGCCAGAAGGGGCAGGAGCTCCGGAAGCTGGTTGTGGTCCTGGGTGGGCACAGCTTTAGGCAGTGAGGGGCCCTGTTTGCAGGGACAGCCAGATATGAAGTGTGTGCAGGGGTCCCAGATGGAAATAAGGGTCCACCAGCATCGGGCAGGTCCACTAAGGTGAGCAGACCGGGGCCCTGAGATAGAAAGCACCTGAGGCTGGATCGATGCTTCCAAAATTGTGATCCTACTGCCACTGGTGGCTCATGGAATGAGTTAGGCAGCACGCGGACAAGTCTTGATATCTGGAGTTCCATTTGTGACTGTGTTGCATGACAACAGGATCCAGGGAGCAAGCAGCTAGATCCCTTCACTCATTTACTCACCCACACTTGCTGCGTTTCTATGTGCGCCAGCTCTGTTGGAGCCATGGGGGCTTTGTAATGAGCAAACCAGACCCATTTCCTGCCCTCATGCAGCTTTCATCCAGTGCAGGGGGCAGGCAACAAAGATTTAACTAACATTCCTAATATAGAGTCCAAAAGGGATAGGGCTTTAAGAACAATTAAGGAGGGTAACAGGTTGGAAAGTGATGGTGTAGTCTGCTATTAGAGAGTCTATCTCATTAGGTGACATTTGAGCAGACTCCTGACGGGGAAAAGGAGTGAGCTATTTTCTTTCTTTCCTCCTTTCCTTTCCTGTCCTGTCCTGTCCTGTCTTGCTCTGTCGCCCAGGCTGGAGTGCAGTGGCATGATCTCGGCTCACTGCAAGCTCCACCTCCCGGGTTCACGCCATTCTCCTGCCTCAGCCTCCCAAGTAGCTGGGACTACAGGCGTCCGCCACCATGCCCGGCTAGTTTTTTTGTATTTTTAGTAGAGACAGGGTTTCACTGTGTTAGCCAGGATCTCGATCCTGGTCTTGATCTCCTGACCTCATGACCCGCCCGCCTCGGCCTCCCAAAGTGCTGGGATTACAG
>NC_045453.1:21053958-21088330 GCF_002776525.5 Piliocolobus tephrosceles | reverse complement strand
CCTTCCTTCCTCTCTCTCTCTCTTTCTCTCTTTCTCTCTCTCTTTCTCTCTTTCACTCTTTCTTTCCTTCCTTCTTGTCTTGCTCTTGTTGCCCAGGCTGGAGTGCAATGACATGATCTCAGCTCACTGCAACCTCTAGCTCCCAGGTTCAGGTGACGCTCAGCCTCCTTAGTAGCTGGAATTACAGGCACCCACCACCACGCCCGACTAATTTTTTTTTTTTTTTTGTATTTTTAGTAGAGATGTGGTTTCACCATGTTGGCCAGGCTGGCCTTGAACTCCTGACCTGGTGATCCACTTGCCTCGGCCTCCCAAAGTGCTGGGATTACAGGCGTGAGCCACCACGACCGACCGGAGTAAGATACTTTCTTATAGGCAGGAATAGCATTCCAGGTGGAGGGACAGCAGGCACAGAGCCCATGAGGACAGGTGTGCCTGGATTGTGCAGGAATAGCAGGAACTCTTTGTGGCTGGCTGCCTTGGAGTGACAGAGTGAGGGGGAGTGGTAAGGGGTGTGCTAGGGGGCAGTGGGAGGAGAAATGGTAGGTAGAATGGTATGGGAGTGGAAAGCAATGTGCCAGAGGGGCTCCCGGGCTCAGGGGTAAATGCCTTGTGGATCATTACAAGGACGCTGACATGTACTTTGGCTGTTGTGATAATTCAGGTGAGAGATGACCAGGACTTCGATGGCACCTGTGGAAGGGGTAGGAAGTGACCAGATTTCAGATGCATTCCAAAGATGAAGCCAGCAGAATTTCTGATGGAGTGCATATGATGAGTGAAAGGGAGAAGTCCAAGATAACTCTCTGGTTTGGGGCCTGAGCAACTGGAGGATGCAGTTGCCAATTACATGAAATTAATGTTTATGTCAAATTCTCAGAACAGAAATTGACATAAAGTAGGCGCTGTGTACATTTATAGTATTATCATCTGGTAACTGGGGAGCCAAAGAATAATGTCCATAGATGGATGAAGAAATAAAGATTTTTAAGTTTGGCTGGTCACAGTGACTCATGCCTGTTATCTTAGCACTTTAGGGGGCCAAGGCAGGAGGATTGCTTGAGCCCGGGAGTTTGACACCAGCCTGGGAAACATAAGGAGACCTTGTCTCTACACATAATTTTAAAAATTAGTAGTCCTAGCTACTTGGGAGGCTGAGCTGGGAGGATCACTCAAGCCTAGGACGTCAAGGCTGTGGTGAAATCATCATGTATGGACTGTTTCCTATGTACAAGAAGCTCTTCAAATTGGTTTTGCGTGAATTAACATACTCAACCTTCTCAAGGACACTATGAGACCATTTCTATTATTGTTTCATATTACGGATGTAAAAACAGAGGGACCAAAGAAGTAAAATAACTTATTTACCAGAAAGTGTTAGTATTGGAATTTCAAATCCAGACGGTTTAGCTTCAGAGACGTGAACTAATAAGCTCCACTACTTTAAAGCAGAATATAAAAATTACATCATTGGCAAGATATCAGCCTTCTTAGTCAATAGCCACTGTCTCAGGTTGACAAGTCTAGAGCTAGAACTTGAAGGTTCATATTTAGAGTTCCAGAAGCACCAAAAATTTTGAAACTATCAAAAGTGGCCAACCGTAGGCATGGACTGAAGGTGAAAAGGTGGGAGCAGAAGACTGTCGCTTTTTGTTTTCAATCCGATTTATTTTAATAAAATATAAAACCTTAAAAAGTGTGTTTTTCTTTTCTTTTTATTGACTCTGAGCCAAATTTCCATTAAAGAACTAGAAACTCTACTCAAGTTCAGCTTCAAGAGGCAGAGTAAGGAGGAGCCAGAGGTCACAGTTACAGAATGGCTCAAACCAGAGCAATTAGGCAAAGCCCAGGAAGTTAATTATCTAGGTCAGTAGTTGACAAACGTTTTCTAAAAAGAACCAGAGCGTAAAACAGAAAATATTTTGGCTGGCTGTGGTGGTTCACACCTGTAATCCCAGCACTTTGGGAGGCCGAGGCAGGCGGATCACTTGAGGTCTGGAGCTCAACCTCACCAACATAGTGAAACCCCGTCTCCACTAAAACAAATACAAAATTAGCCACGCATGGTGGTGCATGCCTGTAGTACCAGCTACTCAGGAGGCTGAGGCAGGAGAATTGCTTGAACCTGGTAGGTGGAGGCTACCTTGAGCCAAGATCATGCCACTGTACTCCAGTCTGGGCGATAGAGCGAGACTCCATCTCAGAAAAAAAAGAAAATATTTTAGGTTCTGTAGGCCATTCCGCCCTCACTTCTCCCCATTGTATTGCAAAAGCAACCACAGTCAATATGTAAATGAATGTGTTGTGTTGCAATAAAACTTTATTTACAAAATCAAGTGTAATCAGGTTTGGCCCACCGGCCGTAGTTTGTCGACTTCTGAGCTAGAAATTCAGAATGCAATGGTGCAGGCCAATGGATGACTCTGCAGGACGTACCTTCCTGGAGAAACTACCAGAAGGGATGAGTTGGGAACATCTGGGAGTTCACCTAGTCTCACCATGAGAATGACGACCCCCCTATCTGTAGGTCATCTGTGCACACCTGGAAGATGCCACCAAGCTTGACAGACTCCCGGCCAGAGCCTCAAAATAAACTAAAACAGAGTGGAAGGTGAATCTGCTGTTTTGCATAAATTACTGACGCGTTGAGAAGATGGTTTTTCATGCTGATTGGCAATGGGTCTCTGGCGGATTTAAAATGTCAATGTAAACAACCTTTGCTGAACCAGAGTGCACTGCCTTTAGAAAACCAGACAAAGAATCCAGAACTTACAGAAGATGAGGCAAGAAAAATTGGGGATTTGTTGCTTATATTATGAAAGCATTCAGCATTTTACACCAAAGATTTCTAAAGCAACAAATAAAATTATATCATTGGCAGGAAGTCAGAATGTGATTTGTTTCACAAAAATTAGATTAACACACCTCTTTCCATAAGAATCGCTGTAGTACTGACCTGTCCACCATCTGTCCCCCTCATATGCTCCAGGAGAGCAGGGACCCTACAGGTTCCTTTTCCATTCTAACGCCACTGTGCTCAAGTGGGAGCTCAATGGGTATTTGCTGTGCAAATGGATGACTGACAGGTTTCTTTCTACCAATTAATTTATGAATATTTTATGCAGAAATTTCAGAAAGACCTAGATCTTTTTCTTTTGTGTGCTCAGGGCTCTTTGATTAGGATGTAGATACCTGGGACAGAAACTTTGAGTTAATTAAGGTCATACAAGGTATCCAACAAACTCCAAAATGTCAGTGGCTTTACCAAATAAAGGTTTGTTTCTTGTTCCTCTAATTGTCCAAGTGAATGCTCCTGGTTGTGTGTAGGGAGGGTCCCCCTGTGGTCTGGGGACCCAGGATCCTTCTCTCCTATGGCACCGCCACCTTCAGCTTATGGCTCTCAAGGTAGCTCTGTGGGGCGTTCATCTTTGTTCTGGATGCCCTGAAGTGTTCACCACAAAAGCTTACACTCATAGCTGCGCCTGAGGCAGAGGACGCTGGAAATGTGGTCTCTATGTGAATCCAGGAAGACAAAATGGGTTTGTGATGAGCACACCCTTTGCCACATGCAAAAATATCAGTATGTTCAGATAGAAGTTTATTTCTCTGGCACACAATAGTCAAAAGCAATGGTCCAGGGCTCCTGTGGCAGTTCCATAGTCAGGGACCCCAGCTCCTCCTGTCTTCCTGTTTTGCCATCGCTAGGCTGTGACCTTTGGCAGCAAGCTCCAAGATGCTTCCTTTCTGTACCCAGAGTCCTGGCAGCAGGACTCTTATCTCTAAGGGTACACAGAGTCCGGCTAGCAGGACTCTTATCTCTAAGGGTACACACAGCCTGCATTCCTCACTTCTCACATCTCTTTGGCCAGATCATGGTCAGATGGCACATCTGCAGCAGGGGGACTGGGAACTGCAATCTTTAGCCTAGGTGACCAAGCACGCAACTAAAAATCGCTGTCTGAAAGAAGGGAAGGATACTGGGGTACAAGGAGCCGTCTCCACCCGGGAATTAAACAGAAAAGACCTTTCTGGAGGAATGGAAAGAGCTGGAAGGAGAACTGAGAAATGAACTAAAACGGAATAGAAGGGGAATGTGCTGTTTTGCATAAATTACTGATGCTTTGAGAAGATGACTTCTCATGCTGATTGGCACTGGGTCTCTGGGAGATTACAAATGTCAATGCAAACAACCTTTGCCGAACCAAGACTGGCTATCAAGGCCATCAAGACTGGGTCCAGTGGGGAAATATTCCCCACAGCAAAATCAGGATGCTCTTGCTGGAAAAGTCCGATTCTGGGCCTCTTAGCAGAAAAGTCCGATTCTGGGCCTCTTAGCAAACGTCCACAGCAGAGTTCCACGGGAACAGCGATCCTCAGCCCTATTAGACAGAACTGTATTTTATGATATTATCTTATGATGACTCTTTACTATTCTAAAATGAAATTCATAAATAATAGGAAGTACCTATATGCATAACTTAAAAACAAATCAGGATGATGCCTTAATTGTAATATAAAAGGGGGAAAAGGAAACAAGCTTGTTATAAAATAATGCTTATAATACAAAATAATAAATTCTATAAAATGAACTTATAATAAATATGTGAAAATGATTGGACGTAGCTACACTAGACAAACCCCAAAAGCAGCAAGACGTCTGCACCTCCAGCAATGAGTAAGCCAATCAAAGAGCAGCAAGTCACACCGCTCAGCAGCACTCTGCACAGGCAGTTAGGGAAAAAGGAACAGTGGTGTCTGTGGGCAGAGACTACAAACTCTATGTTCGATGTCCTTTGAGAAGTGCCACCAATACCTAGAGTTCTGTGCAAAATGGAGTGAGTTTCTAGGCTCATGAATTATTCTAAGGGACATGGATTAGTCCTGGGACTTTGTTGTATCTGAGTGTCCTGAATGTGGCAGAATTCCAGTGTCCCTGGACTCCTATTGAATAATTGAATAAATGTCAGTGTCCCCGATCAAAACACAACCAAAACCATCCCCGCAATATCCAAAATACCCACAGGAGGGTATGATGTCCATTGTAGATCAGTATATTGAAGGGCTGGGTGTGGGTGCTCAAGCCTATAATCCCAACAATTTGGGAGGCCGAGGTGGAAGGATCGCTTGAGCCTAGACAATATAGCAAGATTCCATCTCTACTGGAAAAAAAGAAAAAAAAGAAAAAAATTAGCCAGGTGTGGTGGTGCATGCCTGTAGTCCCAGTTATGTGGAAAGCTAAGGCAGGAGGATCACTTGAGCCCAGGAGAGCCACCACTGCCTGCATGACAAAGCAAAGACCTTGTTTCAAAAACAAACAAACAAACAAACAAACAAAAAGGAAATACTGGAATTTACAAACCTAAAAAGACTCAGTCCTATTTTCTCAAATGCAGCTATGTAGTACAGTACTTGGCCAAACAGAAATTATTCTTGTTTTTCAAATGGTCTCTTTGGGAGCTTAGGATTTGAAGCCTCAACCCCAAGGAGGGGTCCTTAAGTCTACACTCTACTTACATGTAGCCTACTCTGTGTCTTTATTTAAACAAAGCCTCATTTTTCAGCTCCTTGCAGCAAAGTCGTAGCTCCAGGGGTGACACTCTTCAGTGTTTATGTGAAAGGGAATTACATCCTGTGTAATTGTAGTCTTTTCAGTCATGGTTGTTTCTTTGGTATTGTGGGGGTATGTTTAAGCATCAAAAGGAAAAAGAAGGAGAAAATCCAAAGAGGCCACCACTAAGTCTGAAATCCTGTTAAACCTTAAACAAAACCAAACCCAACAGGCCTTGACAGAAAAAGCTCATAAACAGCACAGACCACAGTCTTAGCAGTGAGACCCTGTGGGGTCCTTTGTAAGCCCAATTCCTTCCATCTGGATAGCGGGGGAAGCTAGGGTTTCCTAGTTCCTAGATATTCTTGTCAGGCTACTTGGAATGGGAGGGACCAGTTTTTGATCTTTGGATTTTTTGTTCTCATTTTAAGGTTACTTACATAATAAAACGTATTTTTTTGGTTTGATTTTTTAAGTTCAGAGATACATGTGCAGGTTTGTTACATAGGTAAACTTGTGTCATGGGGGTTTGTTGTCCAGATTATTTCATCACCCAGGTATTACGCCTAGTACCCACTAGTTATTTTTCCTGATCCTCTCCTTCCTCACACCCTCCAACCTCTGAAAGGCCCCAGTGTGTGTTTTTCCTCACTATGTGTCCACGTGTTTTCATCATTCAGCTGCCACCTATAAGCGAGAACATGTGGTATTTGGTTTTCTGTTCCTATGTTAGTTTGCTAAGGATAATGGCCTCCAGCTCCATCCATGTCCCTACAAAGGACATGATCTTGTTATTTATTTATTTTGTTTATGGCTGCGTAGTATTTGTGATGTGTATGTACCACATTTTCTTTATCCAGTCAATCACTGATGGACATTTAGATTGATTCCATGTTTTTGTTACAAGGAAAAAAAAAACATTAAAAAGTGGGCAAAAGACATGAACAGACACTTTCCAAAAGAAGACATACATGAGAAATGTATTGTTTTAGGCTGGGCGCGGCGGCTCACGCCTGTAATCCCAGTACTTTGGGAGGCCGAGGCGGTGGATCACAGGGTCAGGAGTTCAAGACCAGCCTGGCCAAGATGGTGAAACCCGTCTCTACTAAAAATACAAAAATTAGCTGGGCGCCTGTAATCCCAGCTACTCAGGAGGCTGAGGCAGAGAGTTGCTTGAACCCAGGAGGTAGCGTTTGCAGTGAGCCGAGATTGTTCCACTGCACTCCAGTCTGGGCTACGGAGCAAGACTCCATCTCAAAAAAAAAAGGAGAAAAATGTATTATTTTTAAAAATAGTTCTGGTTTGTTTAAAAGGAAAGGGCAGAAACTACTACCTCGCTCATGTAGTAGAGCTAGAAACAAGGCTCAGAAATACGCAGTTTTAAGTGAACATCCTGACAAATTTGGGGTCTGCCATCAGGAGATGGGGAAGGGGAGAGAATCTCCTCCCTAAAATCCCTATATGCTAATCAGTGAAGGACATATTCCGAACACGGAGCAGAACTTCCATCTAAAGCACGTTTCTGAAAGTCATTACCATATCCAGAGTGTAATTGCTGTGAAATTCTCAAAAATAACCCGAAGACACAAAAATCGAGAAGCTTGAAACAGCCCTAATGTTCCCCAACAATGAGTGAAAGGATAAATAACCTGGGATGCCCGTACTCCGCAATGACGCTCAGCTGTGGAAAAGAACGAACCCTTACCACATTGCAGCCATGGGCCTGAGTCTCAAAGGCATTATGCTGAGGGGCAGAGCCAGTGCCCTAAAATTCTGTACTTTATGATTCTATTTGTTTGGCATCCTCAGAAAAACAAAGTGATGGTGATGGAGACAGATCAGCAGTTTGCAGGGGTTCACTATAGGGATGGCACCAGACGATTGTTGGGGGGTTGAAACTGTTTTGGATCCTGATGTTGCTGGTGGTTATATGAATTTCTACATGGGTAAAAAATCCTTAGTAATTGACTGGGCATGGTGGCTCCCACCTGTAATCTGAGCGGTTTGGGAGGCTGAGGCGGGTGGATCACTTGAGGTCGGGAGTTCGAGACCAGCCTGGCCTACATGGCGAAACCCCGCCTCTACTAAAAATACAAAAATTAGCTAGACGTGGTGACAGGCACCTGTAATTCTAGCTACTTGGAAGACTGAGGCAGGAGGATCGCTTGAGCCCAGGAGGTGGAGTTTGCAGTGAGCCAAGATTGTGCCATTGCATTCCAGCCTGGGCGATGGAACAAGACTAAGTCCCAAAAAAAAAAAAAAAAAAAAAAAAAAATCCACAGAAATCTATACCAACAATGTCAACTTTCCTATATGATAATTTCTTTAAATTAGGAAAATAATCATCTCAGGGAGTAAAATTTGAATTCACAGTGGCATCTAACCCACGCATCAGCTCCCATATACTGTGTGCATATCTGCCCACACTCCCCAGTGGACTCCAGCTGCCTCTGCGTCCCTCCCCACCCTCCTCGTCCCGCTCAGCTTCAGGGGCCCTTCTTCTTCTAACAGGCCAAACTCACTCCATCACAAGTCCCTTCCACTCCGTGTTTCTCACTCTTGACATTCTTTCCCTGAGTACCCTGGTTCGCCTGAGATTGACGAGCTTTTCAGGACCCAAGACTTTCAGTGTTGGGAAAGTCACTGGAAAGCTGGGACGGGTTGGTCATCCTCTGCCAGATTTATACCCTCACTGCATCCAGATCTCTGTTCAAATGTCTCCTTCTCAAATAGCACTTCCCTGAGCACTCCCCCTAAATTACTCCCTCATCTCCCCTCCATCCTTGTACCCCAGTTCATTCCCCTCCCTCCTACTTGTCACGTCCTGTCATGATACAACCTGTCTGCTTTTATTTGGTTAGTTAAGTTTAAATAAGAAAGCAAGCTGTTGAAAGTGGCAAGCCGTTTGTGTATGGGTTAAACACATCAACTGGACAGTGTAACGTTTACGGGCACGTATGTTTGGCAAAGCATAAAGCCCTGCAGAGGAACAAGGAGCACCAAGTGTGGATCTGTGGGCAGTGGGAGAGGGACTAGGTAGAAGGGGCACCAGGGACATTAATCATTCCATGTGCTTTATTTTGAAAAAACAATCTGAAGCAAATATAGCATGATAAGCTTTCACTGAGCTGGTCGATGGGATCACAGATATTCATTACATTCTTCTTTATATTTTTCTGTAGGCTTGAACTATTTCCTAACAACCTGGGCCTAGCAGCTCATGCCTGTAATCCCAGCACTTTGGGAGGCTGAGGTGGGAGGATGCCTTGAGGCTAGGAGTTCAAGACCAGCCTAGGTAACTTAGTGAAACTTTCTCTCTACGAAAAATTTAGAAAGTAGCCAGGTGTGTTAGTCTGAGCCTGTAGTACCAGCTACCCAGGAGACTGAGGGGGAGGAACTCTTGAGCCCAGGAGGTTGTGGCTGCAGTGAGCCACGATCATGCCATTACACTCCATCTAGCCTGGATGAAAGCAAGTTCCTATCTCAAAAAACAAGAAAAAAAAAAAAAAAAAAAGAAAAGAAAAAAAAATTTTAGAACAACAAAAAAGTAAGACCAGAGATCTGCTGCTAAAGAAAAACTGATTGCTCTGACGTCACACCTGAGATGTCATCTGAACTCCTGCTTCATGAAAGGGAGACATGAAGATGCATACAACACAACCCTCGCCTTCATGGAACTCTCAGTCTAGCAATGGCTCCAAAAAGAAGCCAGAATCAAACATCTGTGTTCACGGCATCAATAGGTGATAGCTGAGCACATGTGCATGGAATTTGCTGCCCAATTTATTTGGCAATGAAAAGTAGAAAGTATCATTAGGGCCTTTCTAGGCAACAGAAATGGTGCTGGGAAAAGTTTTTGACTTCCCTGGTGCGTTCCCACAGCTGCCTCCTGTGGCTTCACACTGGCAGGCCCAGGGCTGCCAGGATGTGGGGTGGAGAATGGACAGTACTCATTGCTGTGGGGCTTTGCTGTTGCCAATTAGGTCACATAGCCTGCAAGATGGGGGTTCACATGGGCCTCAAGGAAGAGCACTCAGCAGTTCTAGGCAAATGACTCAGTTACAAAGGTTTACTTGGCTCTGGAGAGATAGTGACCAAGATGTTCATTCATCCATTTGCTCATTCACCAAACAAGGATGTATGGAATACCTATACTATGTGCCTGGTATGCTCTGGGTGTCTGGGAGAGAGAGGCAAGCAGGAAAGATGAGATCCCCGCCCTTCTGGAGCCCACATTGAGAATGCATCCAAAATAGTTAGAATAGTGATTGGGCTATGAGGAAAATGCAACAGGGCCATGGACTAGCGGAGGGTGGGGACAGCAGAGTGGGGGCAGAGAGCCCCTCTGACTCCTGTGAGGGCTAAGCCCTGAATGTGGGGGATGAGGCAGACATGCAAAGGTCCCGGCAGAGGAACAGCAAGTTCAAGCCTGGGAGGTGGGGACAGCCATGCGGATGTGCTTGGGGAACAGCAGCACCAGTGTGGCCAAGGAACGAGATAAGACTGGAGTTGCCATGGGAGAGACAGGCAGGGCCCACCTTGTTGGTCTTGGGGATGCAGAGAATGAAATTCACCCTTTTCAACTCACTGCTTGGAGGGGCCCATTCTTTCTCTAACTGGAAACTTGTGGCATGAAGAAAGCACTGACAAGTTTTAATTTAACTTAGATTATTAAAGCCCATCACATTATTCTATTTCCATCCCCTGGGCCCTTCTGTTTCCTGCCCTTGAATCTCATGCTTCCACTTGGTCTGTTGACAGGGACGACTCACTCTTTTGACACAGAGCCCCTAAGCCATCCAATTTCCTGTGCATTATTAAAATTATTAAAACACAAAACCCAGGTACAGTTGTTTTCCTTTTCTTTGTTGTTGTTGATCCATACAGGAAAGAAACAGGCAAAGAAAAGAAAGAAAAAATCATGTGACCTTGGATCCTGTGGACTCAGCACAGCAAAACAAAGACTGGGAGGATTTTCTGATTGATGTGCAACTGTTCATTTGGGGATTGGGAAAAATGATGCTTAGAAACCATGATTTCAGCCATAGCTTTTATTTATGGAGGGCACACAGGGTCTGTCTCATTCTGGGGAGTTAGGAAGTAAACCCCTTATGCATGGGGCGTTTATTATATCAGCAAACCTTTATTGAGCACTTACTGTGTGCCAGGCATGCCTCTAAGCACTTCACACAGGTTATCTCGTCCTCCAAACAGCCCTTGCAGAGGGCTGACCTCATCAGCTCCGTTTTACAGATGAGGAGCCTGCAGCAGGCAAACACCACTGTGGGAGGAGTGCTGACCTCCAGGCTGTGCAGAACATCTTCAGTGAGACCCGTGAGGGTGTTCTGTGCTAATTGTGAGTGCATTTCAGCTCTCTGGTTTATAATCACATGCAAGTAGGGACTAGGTAGCACGAAATCCTGAACTCTGTAATTTCAAAACTTGATCATCTGCTTTATTCCCTTCCAAATGGAGGCTCCACAATAAGCTGACTGTGATCAAATCCTGGTACTGTCTCTTACAAACCATGTGACCAGTAGAAAAATTCTTCTCTCGGCCAGGCGCGGTGGCTCACGCTTGTAATCCCAGCACTTTGGGAGGCCGAGACGGGTGGATCATGAGGTCAGGAGATTGAGACCATCCTGGCTAACACAGTGAAACCCCGTCTCTACTAAAAACATACAAAAAAACTAGCTGGGCGCGGTGGCGGGCGCCTGTAGTCCCACTTAGGAGGCTGAGGCAGGAGAATGGTGTAAACCCGGGAAGCGGAGCTTGCAGTGAGCTGAGATCTGGCCACTGCACTCCAGCCTGGGTGACACAGCAAGACTCCGTCTCAAAAAAAAAAAAAAAAGAAAAGAAAAATTCTTCTCTCTCTGGGCTTAAATTCCCATATCTTATGTGTGCATGCACGTGCATGTGTGTGCACACATGCATTCATGTGTGTATGTGCACACCAACATGTGTGTGCATGCTTACAGTATTTATGAGTGGGGCTCTGGCGTCAAATAACCTGGATTTGAATTCTGGCTCAGCCACTCACCAGCCCACAACCTCAGGCTAATGACTTAACCTCTAGGTGCCTCAGTTTCTTCCTCTGTCACATGGTGACTATCAGCCCTAACCCCATAGGGTTGATGTGAGAATTAGATGAATTGGTCCATTTAAAACTCTTAGAAGGGAGCCTGGAACAGGGTTAGTGCTGGATGAATGTCCCTGTTATTACTGCTCATGGTTCTGCAGTGTGTCCATGTGCAGCTCTGTGCAGGGCACAGTAGGCATCAGGGGTGAGTGCATTATGAGCCCTACCTCCCCCACCCGACACTGCCATCATCAGTGGAGGGGGTAGCATCTTGGTCCCACCACTAGCCAGGTGACTTTGGGCCAGATGCGTCATCTCCCTGTGCTTTGGTTTCCTCCCCCAGAAAATGAGGATCACACTTGTCCCCTGAGGCTGCTGGGAGGATGTGCATCGAGTCCCTAGAGCAGTGCCATGCCTGCAGTCAGTGCTATGCCTGCAGTCGGTGCTGTGCATGCATTAGCTGCTATTCCTATGCTTATTAATACTATTAGTGCTTGTCCCATTTAGATTCATCCTAGAGGCATATTGGCCAGTATGCTAAGCTCATTTCTGATTTGGGGCCTTGCCATTTCCTCAGCTTGGAACACCCTTCCCCTGCATCTTCACCCAGCAGCGCCTATTCCTAGGTTGCCTCCTCAGGGAGGCCTCCTGGACTGCCCTCTCTGACAGCACCTTGCTCACCCCTGCACACTCTCTATCATGTTATCCCATGTTCCCATTTGCTTTCCACATGGCTTTGGTTTCCCAGAAGCAGATCCCAAGACAAAGATTTTACTATAAGTATTAGGTAGCTGCAAAAGTAATTGCCATTATGCAAAAACCGCAATGACTTTTGCGCCGACCTAATATATCAGTTGATGTGGGAGGTGGTCCCAGGAAATACCAACAGGGGAGTGGGGAAGTGAGACAGGGTGTTGCCACTGTGGACAACTGGAGCTTAGTCCTCTACCAGCTGAATGTTTAGCCTCCAATTTCTTTGTCCCATTAGCCAAGGGCTTGTCCCAGGGACGTCAACGGTCAGCACTTCTGGCCACAGGCTAAAAGAAGCTCTCAGGGGGACAGTCTCAGGATGCCCATGATGGTGGGACTGTGTCTATTTTTTCACCGCAGCTTCTAGGACATTGCTTCACATTTAGAAGATGATCTCTAAATGCATGTGGAAGGAAGAAAAAAGAAGACAGGAAGGAAGGAAGGGACAGAAGATAGACTTTTCCCTTCTGTAACGCCTTAAGAAGAAAGAAAGAAAGAAGAAAGGGAGGAAAGCAGGAAGGGAGGGAGGAAGGGAGGGAGGGAAGATAGACTTCTGCCCTTCTACAACACCCTAAGAAAAAAGAAAGAAGGAAGGAGGGAAGGAAGAAAGGGCGGGAGGGAGGGACACCTTTGTTTCTTGTGGTACAGGTTAATCCCAAAATTGGAGCTCAGCCTGGGAGGGTTCCTGGTGTTGCGGAGGAAAGAACTGAAGAGTGAGCCAGGAGTGAGAAAAAGCGGGTTTATTAGAGCAACAGTGTGCAGCAGAAGGATGGCTCCATAAACTGAGCAGGGCTACCTCTTAGGCAGAGCAGCCCAGAGCAGCAGCAGAGGCAGCAGCCCAGAGCAGCAGTCCCTGCAGACCAGGGCTAGCTAGCTGTATTTATACCATACTTAATTATATGCTAATTAAGGGATGGGTTATTTAGAATTTTCTAGAAAAGGGGCAGAGGGTTCCCGGAACCATATAAGGTAACTTCAGGGTAGTTTCCACGGCATTCGTACTGTCCTGGCACTGGCAGGGAGGTGGGTGTGTCTTTATGCTAATGAGCAGTGAGGGCAACTAGAGGTCACTTTCGCCACCATCTGCTGGTTTTGGCCAGTTGCTTTACTGCATCCTGCTTCGATCAGCAGGATCATGATCTGTGCTTGGAAAACAAGCCCTGCTGATCGCCTCCCTCACTAGCAATATTAAGGGAGCCATTCTCTGCCCATTCCCCATCACAGGTGGGATCTGGATCTTCAAGGCTCTGAGGTTGAGCCTATAACCCTTTCTGAGGCACCACCACTTAGATTCCAAGTGTGACCCCCGTCAACTTGACTGGACCATGAAGTGCCCAAATATTTTGCTTAAACATTATTCTGAGTGATGCTATGAAGGTGTTTTTGGTGAGGTTAACATTTAAATAAGTGGGCTGAGTGAAGCCAATTGCCTGTCTCAGGAGGGTGGGCCTCATGCAATCAGTTAAAGGCCTGAATAGAACAAAAAGGTGACCCTCCCTGAGTGAGAGGAAACTCCATCAGCCTGTCTGCCTGTGAACTGGAACTCAGCTGTTTCCTGCTTTTGGGCTAGAACTGAAACACTGTCTTTTCTTTGGTCATGAGCCTGCTGGCCTTTGGGCTAGAACACTCTTGGCTCTCCTAGGTCACCAGCTTGCAACTCACCCGGCAGATCTTGGGATTTATCAGCCTCCATAATCATGTGAGCTAACTCCTTATAAGAAATCTCTCTCTCTCTCTCTCTCTCTCTGTCTCTCTCTCTCCCCCTCCCTCCCTCCTCACCCCTCCCCCGCTGTCTTGTCTCTTCTCTGTCTCCCTTCACACACACACACCCTGGTGTTTCTGTTTCTCTAGAGAACCTTGACTCAGACAGAAGGTAACTGAGATAACTAGGGATGGTTCAGCACAGCCCTCTGGTGTGAGGAGCACAGTGGCGAGGAGGACACAATGGCTCCCTGTGATCATTTGCCTAAAGAGTTTAGTGGACATTTGTTCTTCCTTTTTGCCACCCACTGATGGGTGATTTCTATGGAAGGAGCTAAAGTTAGTCCCACAGGGGGCAGTTGCAGGATTCTGGATGCATTTTCACTGTCTCATACCTGTGCTGTTGGCAGCGTGAGCTGGGGTGTCTGCCCTGTGAAGGCACCAGAGACATCAAGGGACCAGTTATGATTGGGGGGTGTGTAATTTGGGGGCCAGGTTTCCTGGCTGTGTGGCCTGCAAGTCTAATTCTTTGGTAGGCATGAGCTCAAGCTACCCAATAGGATTTCATAAATAAATCCCCTTCCTAATTGAACTGGCTGGAGTAGGTTCCATTAGCAACTAAAAGCCCTGATCCATATGTGGTACAAGTTTATGAAACATTTTAATCAGTACAAAAGAAATATGTAGTAAGGAACATGTGCTTGGCTCTGGATTTAACTGGAAAGACAGGGCCAGCGGGTGGGAAAGAGATGAGAGAACAGGCCAACAAGTAAGGTTGTCTAAAGCTGATCCATTTCCTCAGTGTATTAATTCAACCAGTAACCATTGAGCTCCTCCTATTCCAGGCATTGTGCTCCGTGCACAGGATTCAGTGATGTTCAAGGCAGATGAAACCCCTGCCTTCATGCAGCTTCCGTTCTAATGGGGAGACGGCAAGAGACAAGCACACAGTGAATAACTAAGATGATTTCAGATTGCAGTGAGTGCTTTGAAGAAAATAAATCAGAGTGGGGATAGAGAGTGATGGAGACAGACACCTCCTTTGGACAGGGTGGTTGTGAAAAGCTTCTCAGAGGAGGTGACACTTGAGCTGTGACCTGGAGGGTGAGAAGCAGGCATCTGGGCTAAGTGTCCCAGGCAAAAAAAAAAAGTATGTGCAGAAGCCTTGAAACTAGAAAGAACTTAGCATGTTTCAGAAGCAGCAAGGAACCCATCATGCATGGCCTTGTGGCCACAGTAAGGAGACTGGATTTACTCTAAAAGCTTGGGGAAACCACTGGGAGTCTTAGGCAAGGGAACAACACAGTCTCATTTTCCTTTTACAAATAGACTTTGACTGCTGAGTGCAGGATGGATTATGAGGGGTTGGTAGACCAGGTGACCAGCCAGGGTTGTTGCAGTTGTCCTGAGGTTGGGGGTGGGAGATGATGGCAGCTTGGGTACAGGTGGGGGTCGCAGAGGGTAGAGAAGAGGAAAGTGGGCAGATTCAGAATCTACTTGGGAAGCAGAGCTATTAGGACGTGCTTATGGGACTGGGTGTGGGGTGTGAGAAAAAGGAAAGTGTTGGACATAATCAAATGGACATAGATGATCATAAGAAGAATCCATTACCATCTACCAAACAAATCATAGCATCAAACACTTTAGAGTTCAGAAAGCCCCATCATATACATTGTTCTCATTTAATCGTACAAAGTTCACAGGGAAGAGATCTTAAGGATCATCTAATGCAGCTGCTTAATTTGAAGAGAGGAGGAAACTAGAGCCAGAGAGGGGAAGTGACTCACCCAAGGTCACCTGGAGAGAGAATTCCAGACCCCAAATCAGAGTCCAGGCCTTCCAATTTCCAAATCATTGCTTTTTACACTGTGGAATTTGTTTAGGAAGACTTTCTTTCCGTCGGTTTCTTTCTCTTATCTGCACAGTGGGGTACTGTTGACTGCCTTAGGGATCACTCTTGGGAGCACCTTTCTCGGCCCATGCACTCTCCTTGCCCTTCACAAACTCATATGGCTCCTCCAGCAAGAATCAAGTCCTGTCTTGCCCTAGGCAGAATTCATCACTCCAGTGCCTCTAGTTTCAACATATGCATATTCTTCCACCCAACAAATCCTATATTTAGAAACGTATCCCATAGAAACCAAAGTTCTATAGTACAAGAAGACATATTCAAAGATATTTATTCCAGTACTGATCATACTTAGTTGATTATAGTTGAATCATTGAATCTGAAAACACTCTGAATATCCATCAGTAGGGGAATGGTTGATTAATGTAAAATGTATTCATATTATTGAATATTAGATAGTTCTTTTGAAATACTAAGATGGATCCTGATATATCAATTGAGATGATGTCTGTACCATATTGAGGATTAAGAAAACACAGTGTGAAGTATTTATGTAGTCAAATTATATTTTGCAAAAAAAACCCAAACCCTTATAAAGAGAGGTCAGGAAATCCTTGTCAGTATGTATATGTGTGTGTATGAACCTGTGAGTGTGTAGAAAGTTGTGGAAGGAGACACATTTGGGAGTGGGGTTGGGAAGGAGGAGACAGGCAGGAGGCAGGGAAATTAGAGAAGGATTGAAAAGGAAGTGTGGTAGAATCCTGGGAGAAAATGTAGACAGAGTCTGCCTGTATGTGAAAATTGACCATGTACATAGAAATGCACTAAGTTGACGAGATATGGCTGCATTGGCCATTTTTATCCTGACTTATGTGATTATCTTGACATATTTCGGTAACAAAGATAATACACAAGTGAATGAACAAACTCATAAATAGGAAAGAGCCGCTTGGTGGAGGCCCTCAAGACCCACACAGAAGGTACAGTTAGCTTTGAGGGATTTCCCAAGACAGAGGTATAGGAGTGAGGGTGTCAGGCCCCAGGGGAACCGGGAACAAATGTGTGTGCAGCCCTCAGACCCACGAGATTGATTCCGTCTGTAGGGACAGCGTTTCAGGACTCTATTCTTCTCTGCCTGGGGAGGGGGAGAGGGTGGGTGAGACCTGAGGTAGCTGAGATGTCCTTGGATTCCCTGCCTCATTCTAGGCAGAGTGGAGAGCCAGCCAGGGAAAGGTTACAGGACAATAAAAACTTGAGGTGGGGACAACAGTAGGTTTCAGCCTCTGTGAGCACACGTGGCTGTGCAAGGGGTAGTGGTTATCAATGGCGCTCTCGCCCCTAAAGAGGTGCCTTGGGTGCACGATGCTGAGAGGAGCATGATGTCGGCATTGGGGTTTGAGCTGAGGATACTACACGGCTGTAATACATAGGACAATCCCACGCCATGGAGAATTTATCTTGTATCTTGCACTAATTTTGAATGTTTCACTGGACACTCATATAAGCAAACCCTCTTTACAGTGATCTGAGCCTCCAGTGAAAAGTCCGATTTACATAGAAATGATCATAATGTTTTAATAATCACTGACTTTCCTGGGACAGCAACTCTGGTGTAAATCAAGGGAAGCTTGTGTTTGTTTTTTTCAAAAGTTCACCAACAGCAGGTCAGCATCCTGAGCTCTCTCCTCACTAGCGGCTATATGCATGACATTTGAGGTGGCAACTCAACAGGCTTGTCACCAGTCTGCATTTACAGCTTCATCACTTGTAGTGCAGTCGGTCAGAGCATTTGCATGTTGAAATATGCATTAATTTCTTACAAATTACTTTACATAAATTACTTTTCTTACACTTCTGTCTTTATATTATGGTTAGGGCATTATATTGAACTTTTAAAAAGACGTGGATAGGCTGTATGACCTATGAAGTATATTTCAAGATATGAATGTGAAAATTATAAAATATTGGTTTAAAGAAAGGTGGCATAGGTTCGGACACAGCTGAGAACCACATTTCTAAAACTCAGCGGTACCTTCTCTTTCCCCAGGGAAACTGCAGCCTCATTTGGAGAGGCTTTTGAGCTTTTCTGTTAAATTGAGCCAGATCTTTTACCATGAAAGAGGATCTTTTCTTTTCTTCTTACCCATCAAGTCTTCCTTTGCCAAGATTCCCCTTAATGAGTCTGCTGGAGGCCAGTGTAATTTTGATCATTACAACCTTGGGCCATATAAATTCTCCTGGAATTGTCCCTACAAATACAAGTATAACTGTCTGGCTCCAGTTTGCTGCAGACATGGTTGGGGCTTCTGCCAAATTTAAGCCACTGCCTGGTGGGCGAACGATTTGTCCCTCCATAGGGGACAGATCAATAATCAACAAACAAACACATTAAAAAGATAAAAAGGCAGAAAGCTTAGTTATGCAAATCAGGGTGGAAGAGAGAGAGGGTAAAGAAAAGGGCCTTATTCATATTCTGCAGCTTCAGCCAGCCCTGGCCCATTGGCCGATTTCTATTAAAACACTTCACCCAGGGCAGCCAACACTCCGGCTCATTAATAAAGGTTTGTCCCAACCGGAGTAAACACCACCGGTTCCCAGGACACCCAGAAGCAGAAAATTAACCAGAGGTGAACTGGGTCATTAGCTGTGGCACAATACGGGTCATCCTAGATTAATTTAGTCGCCTTCAACTGGAGGCTCAAAGAGAGTGACCAGTTCTCATGGAGAGGAATAGTGACTTAGCAGCGTGTTGAGGTCTCTTGGATACCAGGCCAGGAGCTGTCATTATGATTCATGGCGCCTCTGACATCACTCGGTGGTTTTTGTGATGCAAAGTTTCATGTTGTCTAAACACACACAAGGGAACCGGTGAGTTTGTGTGAGGTTGTTGTGTGCACACCCACAGAATGGGACACACAGAGACACACAAACAGAGGCCTAAATGATGCACCAGGTTCCTACAAGTGTCATCATGTCACGGTCCCTGAGTAGCCTGTTAGACAGTGGTGTTCTTGAACTATGTGAATATTTGGGCGATTGCAGGGATAAAGTTAAACAAATCCAAGCATTATAATTCTGCATTATGCCTATGTTTTGACTTTTCATCTTTTATTTGGAGAATAAGAAAGCCAAATAGAGAAAAGGAAGCCCAGCCAACCAGCCCAGTTTCACGTGGCCAGAACCAGGAGGAAATTCAAAGGGAAGGGAATCCCCCTGGCCAGAGTCGCCTCTGTGTGCACCAGGAAGCCCACCGCAGGCCCACCATCTGGACTGGGAGATTCATCAACAGACATTGGCCTGTGACAGTCACACTTCCTGCTCCTCAGTCTGAGATGTCCCAACCAGATGGCGGAGGCCCGATGGGGAAGGAGCAGCCTTGGCGGAGGCCCGCCTGGTTTTCCAGCCCTGGACTTGCAGCCGGGACATGAGGGCTCCCTCCTGCTCCCCCACCCCTCCTGCTGGTGAAGCAAGTCCTCCTGCCCACGGTGGAGGCTTCTCTGCCCTGGAAAGATGCTTGGAAACTTGGCGATGCTTCCAGACATGCAGGCGCCGGGGCCCTGTCCACTCCTCCTCCCCCTTCTCCTAGACTCGCTGACCTTCCTTCTGTGCCACAAACGGCCAGGTTCATTCCCCTGTGTGGCCTTGCTCCTGTCCCCAGCCCTGTGCATGGTTGTACCATCTCACCTTTCAGGGCTCTGTCAAGTGTTACCTCCTGAGCACCTCCCTGACCACCCTGTCTCCAGGAGCCCCCTCCACCCAGGCACTTCCTAGCATGTCACCCCATTTCCTCTTCTCAGGACCCCTCACTACCATCTGAAATGAACTTGAGCGCTTGACGAGTTGGGGAACATCTCTCGCCCTCCTTACCTGTGTGTGAGCTCAAGGAGGCAGGGACTGACCTGACTTAAGAACCTGTGTGCCCAGCACCTATGGCAGCACCCGGCACGGAGGCACTGGCTGCCCACCATGTTGGATAACTTATGGGAGAGCCGGACATCTGAGTCTTGCTGTGGCTGTTCACAGGCACCTGACTGTGGGAGGGACCCTTCCTCTAGGGGTCAAGTTTTTTTCCTTGGTAAAATAGAGCTAATTCCTAATATTCATCACTCATGACTGCTGGGAGCTCAAAGACTGAGGTGACATATGTCAAAATGCTTGGCCAACTCAGAGAGCTAAGGAAAGAGAAGCGGCCATGTTAAGTTGCTGGCCCACACCTGAGTAGAATTCAGGACGTGGGCTAAGGGAGAGCGCGGTGACGGGCAGTCTGGTGGAAGTCAGCCATGGGTGTGCTGAATACTGGTTAATATTGACCACCAGGGAGAGGGGAAGAAAATACTGGCTACCCTCTCCCTGCGAACATTAATTCATGCCTACTTCATGCTGGGCTCTGTTCTGAAAGTTTCATAGGAATTCCCTTGTTAAATTCTCACCACTATACTTGAGATTATTATCATCTCCATTGCACAGATAAGTAAACTGAAGCACAGGGAGGTTAGGGTACCTTCCTGTGGCCACACAGCAAGCAAATGGTGGAGCTGGGACTTGAGCCCAAGCAGCCGGGCTCCGAAATCCATACTCTAAACCACTGTGTTGCACTCCCTCTCCAGAAAAATATGCACGGAATAACAGATTAAATTCTGTTGAAGTCAAGGGAGAATGGAAATGCATCTCCTTAGCTTATTAATCAAATAAGGACCTCAGTGTCAGACGGGATCTTGACAGATTCTCTAAATGCATTGTTTTGAGCAGCACTTCTTTTCGCCAAGAGGAAGTACGTGACTCTGGCGGAGACAGGTGGCGTGGCCCCAGCGTGTGTGACTCAGAGGGTGTTTCAGCAGGGCTTCAAGGACCCAGCTTCTGCCTGGGCCCCAGTAAGAAGCAAATGTGGAAATGGCTGGACCATTTCTACAGACGTGGAAATTCTTCGTTTTAATTTTTCCTTGAGCTTGGCAAGGCCTAGGTGGCCCGGCAGTGAGATAATTTATCTAGCCACATGTCTCTGTGCAGAAACATCTAACTGTTGCTCAATGCCCCTGCTCTCTTCTTTGATACCAACAGAACCTCAGGCTGTCCAGAGTGAAGTCCACCTTCTCTGGCATCCCTCGTCCTGGGGCGGGCCCGTGACTCAGTTCTGGTCAATGGGATGGAAAGAGAAGGGATGGGTCTGACTTCCAGGCTGCGCCCTGCAACACGAGTGTCTCCTTCCTTCCCCCACCCACTAGCTGGAATGCAGACCAGGTGGCAAGCCATCCTGGGCCACCTGGAGGAGAGCGACCCCCAGGAAGCGCGGCCACAAGGCGGGCAGAGGCTGGGCCCCAGATCCTGGCAGCTGCCCGTTTTCAGGTAGGGGCGGATTCAGGGATGATGTGAGGTCAGGGAGGGCACAGGTTAGGGTTTTCAGTTTGGTCTCACCCATCGGGACCCAAGGCTCTTCCCTTCCTCCTCCCACAAAGAAACCTCCTCTGTCCCTCCAGGGTTAGAACCCCTGCCCCCTGACTTCCTGCCCCACCCTCCACCCCCTTGTTTTCCAAATCACCCCATGGTTCCTGCTCCAGGGCAGGGATGAACCTGCAACCCATTGCCTCAGGAGCTCAAAAGCAGCCCAGGGTCTCCCTCCTTGTCCCTTCCCTGGCCTTGCCTGTGGCCTCTAACACTGGACAGAAATACCAGAAAAAGCCCTGGTTCTAATCTGCAGGAGCCCTGCCCTTGCCTCTGGGGATGAGGGATTAGGGAGGCTGAGCAATCACTAAAGGCCTAGACAGCTCCTAACTGGCTTGAGCTCCAGGGACCACATCCCCAAAGACAGGCTGTCAGGCCCCCTGGAGGGGTGTGTTTGCAATGGAAGGTGTGCACTCCGATGAACACAGGGTTCATGAGCCATGCACCAGGCCGAGCTGCTGAAAACCACCCAGTGACCCTGAGTCAGAAAGAAGCCCAGCTGCCTGTAATGGGTGGAGGAGAGACACCTAAAGGACAGACACAGCCTTTATGTGGAAGAGGAAGGCACTGCGAAGGAAGCTCAGGGCTTGACACCTCTCTGTACTCTGAGCTACAGGCCAACCTTGTATCCATCACTAAAGACTGTCCGGAGGCCCCTTGGACCCTGCTAGGCAGGGCTGCTCTAGCATCGTAGATACAGGATAAGGGATGCTATGATCAGGAGAGGCTGGATTGTAGCTCAAGATAGTCTACACCCACCAGAGGGCTGCAGTTCTCAAAGCCCCAAATGAGGGCTGGAAGTTTCAGGCAGTGTGGATGACAAACTTTCTCTCCTGGGGCTCAGGGGGACAGTCCCATTGGAGGGGGCTCCAGAGGGTCGTGGAAGCTCCCTTTGTATTAAGCACTCTTGTTGGAGATAGATTCTAGGACTATCTGGGGTAGCTTGGGGAGGGAAATGGAAATCATAGTTAGGTCTAAAACCTCCCTTAGCACCCCTCAGCCCCTGCCTAGTTGTAGGGACCTGGGTTTCTTTTCAACACAAGGAAGAACTTTCTAACTGAACTCTCTAATGATAATTGGAGCTCCCTGGGAGGAAAGTGAGCTCACTGTCACCGGTGGTAATCAAGAGGTGAATGACGCTTGGTGGGATGTGTGGAGGAATTCCCGCATCACTGAATAACTAGAAGAAAGAACTTTGAGGTTTGTGATCATTTTTGCAGTGCCGTGAACTATACAATGGTAAAGCCCCAGAAAGATCTATTTCCCATTCATTTTGCTCACCACACAGGGCTTAGTGTGATGCGTGCCTCAGAGCACCCATGGGATAAATGCTTGTGGAGGGACAGAGCCGTGTTTCTCTGTCATCCCATTTATCCCATCGGATGCCACTGCTCACGGTGATCTCTGGGGAGTGGGGGCAGTGGGGGTGGAAACCAGGATCCCCAGAGAGTACGACTACCCACTTCATGTACTTTTGTACATACTTTATGTTAATTGTGCACATTTACTTAGAGCATTATTACTTTTAGTTTGTTTTTCAATTATAAAACTAACAAATACATGCTTACTTTAAAAAATCACACAAGCCGGTCATGGTGGCTCACGCCTGTAATCCCAGCACTTTGGGAAGCCGAGGTGGGCAGATCACCTGAGGTCAGGAGTTCAAGACCAGCCTGGCCAACGTGGTGAAACCCCGTCTCTACTAAAAATACAAAAATTAGCCGGATGCGGTGGCACATGCCTGTAATCCCAGCTACTTGGGAGGCTGAGGCATGAGAATCACTTGAACCGTGGAGGCGGAGGTTGCAGTGAGCCGAGACCGCGCCACTGCCTGCATTCCAGCCTGGGCGACAGAAGGAAACTCCATCTCAAAAAAAAAAAAAAAAAAAAAAAAGAATCACACAGAGGAGCATGGCAATCAATGAAAAGTGAAATTCTTCCTCTTTCCCAGGCATTGATTCCCTTGTAACTTCTAGTTTTAGCCTTTGTGGTGGTCACTGCCAATATTCTAGATGACCTATTCGCAGACAATCTAGTTCTAGCTTTGTCATCTTTAGATAACATATATCAGTGCTCTCATGATGAAAAATGAACATTTTAGCTCCTTTGTGGCATCTCACCTTTCTTTCCCCATTCTGAGATGTATTAAGGACATACCATTCGAAATTCTTCTGTTGGTCAACTTGACAGTTTTAATAACGAGTCTCTCTTTCCCCTTCCAGTCAGCTTAGACAAGAGTGCTGTACACCCACAGCACTTGAGGAGGAAATTGGCTTCTCAACACTATTCTGCATCTTTCCCGGAAATCCCTCTTCCCTGTCCCCCATGCTCTACAGTCCTGACCGTAGTCTATTATAGCACTACCTTTAGCCATCAAGGTTTATAAGATCCAGCTTCTTGTCTACAGCCAAGTGAGGTCTTCTGGGCTTTGGCCATTGGTGGATTCTACCAGGGGGAAAGCAGTAAGTGCACTTATAGCATCAGGATCACCTGGGCAGGTGGTCCCTTAATTGCCTCCCTCCTCAACTGTGGGCCTTGTGAGGACAAGGGCCGTGCCCATCCCAGGCACTCCCCCGTCTCTGGCACCAGCACAGGCCTGGCACTTGGTAGATGTTCCATAAGTATCCACTGCAGGAGTGAGTGAAGTCGGAAGTGTTTTTCGAGGAGTCAGGAGACAATATTAGGAGGACCATGTAAAGTTGCTCATATTGAACTATTATGACCTATAAAATCAATTTCATTTGATTCAACTTAATGTCAGCGAAGCCCCGAGTACAGAACGTGGCCCCTGGGAGGTCTATGATAGGTGCTAAAACTCCTTCTTCCCACTTTTTCCATTTGACTGTGAATCTGACCTGGGGCTTTGGGATTGGTTTTGACATAAATATGCTGGCCTTAGAGAGCTGTTAGGCTCTGACAGTCTTTCTCCCAACAAGTGACAAAACAGCAGGCAAACTGTTTGCAGAAATGACTTTTGGGTGGAAACATACTCCTTGCATGTTCTGAGGTCTGCAGGATGACAACAGGGGTGCACAGCAGGGGGAGTAGGGGGTGCAGGGGGTGACGGAGAGGGTGATGAGAAATTCACGGAACATCTGATCTCAGGTCTTGGCGCTTCCCAGGACTGTCTGATCTCATTGTTAAAGCAGCTGGGGCAGAGGCTGTGGGTCCTGTTCACTCCCACGCAGGAGGGAAGCGATAAACACCCGGAAAGGCCCTCAGGGATGTCAGGCGGTGCCCGGCCTCCTGGCAGAGGCTCAGAGGGGATGCCCTGTGGTACTAGACCCCAGCAGGTGGAGGCCCAGGGCGACCCCTCCACATGTAATGGGCAGTTTTGCCAGAGATGGGAATGCTAGCAGGGAAGTGCAGGGCCCGCCCTCCGAGCCCAAGGCCCAGGTTCCTCCTCCTCAGAGAAAGGGAAGAGGAGGCGAGAGTGAGGGGCTAGCAGGCCAGGCCACAGGGGACGGGGACTGGAGGCTCCTGGGTGACCTGCAGCTGGGCTTGCTTGGTGCTGCTTCTGTGACGTGCTCCGTGCTGCGTGTTCCTTGCTCTCTGCTCTCCCTGAGCTGTTCTTGGAGCAAGGCTAGGGGTTCAGAGCTGGAGGCTGCTTCGAGGCCACCCCCAGGTGTTGCTGGAGCAGCCACAGAGGGGAATCGTCTGCTGGCTCACCTGGCCATGCCTATTTGAACACCTCCTCCCTCTCTGCAGCCTCTTGGGCTGTCTGGAAAAAGCAAAGGCAAGCTGAGGTAGGACATCTGCAGTTCCCTAGCAGAGCTGGTCACTCCTCCAGACCTCAAGGGAGGCCCTTCCCCTGGGGACCCATGGCCAGTGTTCCTCCTGCTGGCTCATTCTGGAGTGGCCTTCCCGGACCTGCACTGGGCACAGTCACGCTCCCCAGCAGACACCTCTCACCCCTGACAGCCATCCTCAGCTCTGCCTGCCCTGGTCTGTTCTGCAGGCCCCTGCCAGGCTCCCTTGGCCTGTGGCTTTGGATCGGTTTCAGTCAGTGGGAGACACCAGCAGGAGGAGAGGGGGCAGAGAAGCGACAAAGGGGGGCTCTTTCTTCCCTGGCCCCTGCTTCAGCGTCCTGTCTCTCGGGGCCCCTCTGTCCTTCCCTGATGATTGGTCGGGTGAGTGGCTGCTTCTGCTTGTCCCATCCTCCCCGGGGATGGTAATAGCTTCCAACAGCTGCTATCTCTGTGTGCCTCAACTTCCCAATTCATTCTTTAGCCCTGACTGCCCCTCTGCAAAGGGTCCCTTCATTAATATCTGATTTGAACCATCAGGGTAAACTCTGCCTCCTCTTCGGACCTTAACCCTGATATCTCTGAAGGATTTGGGATCCTCTGGTGTGAACTCAGTCCTGTGCCAATAATTGATAAAACTGGCAGGAAAATGTGAGATCAGAGTACTAATTACCAAATTCATATTTAATCCAAGGTTAGAGTAATAATTATTAATATGACTACTAACAAAGCACACATATATATAATTTCGCTTATTCTTGCAACATCAGCTCCAAAAACTATGCGGGGCACATGTGATTGTGTCCATAATGAAAGTGAGTGTATTTATTAATCGGTGTTCTTCAGAGAAACAGAACTAAAGGGAAATGTATGTATATGCATGCATGTGTGTGTGTGTGTGTGTGTGTGTGTGTGTGCACGCGCGCGTAGAGAGAGATGAGAGAGAAATTTAAGGAATTGGCTCACACAATTGTAGAGGCTTGGTAAGTCTAAAATCTGCAGGTTAGGCCAGCAGGCTAGAGACAGACCCAGGGCAGAGTTGCTGTTGATTTCAAAGGTCATCTGCTAGGAGAATTCCTTCTTGCTTGGGGGCCCTCAAAGCAGCTGCAGCAACAGAGTCTGACCTCCCAGCAAGGAGCTCCTGCTGGAGGTTTGTTTACTTTGAACAAAAGCTCACAAAGATGCCTACGATTCCCTCCACACATAGGAACTTTCCATTTCTGCATTACGCAGGGCATACGTGTGTCATTTAGGTGTTAAAACAGACCAAAATGTGTTCTCCTGGCCAGAAGCAAGCAAAGCCAACTCCAGCTGCGTTCCCTGACAGCCCAGTTAATTAGGCCAAAGGAAATGGCCCCACGTGGAGGTGGGCGAGGCCCACAGAGGACGGTCATGGTGGGAAACTCAGCAGGCAGAAATGTTCTCTTGGTTTCTGGGAGGCTGGAGATTTCCCAAGGGGCAAGTGAAGTTTCAGTCCCAACTGATGGCAGCAGCCTCTCCAGATGGCCTGCCACTGCCATCACACCAGCCATAGCAGGGAGGTACAGCCGGTGTTGCCTGCTTCATGGCGTTGATGGGAGCTGGGGACCTTGCCCCTTCCAAGCTGCAGCAGGAGCTCCCTAGGTGCTGCTGCAGCTATTCATACCATGGCTGCAGGCCTGGGCTTCCCACTCCAAGGAGCACACAGGAGCCCCACTCTCCTGTGAGGTGTTGCACCAGCCCAAGTCATGGCTGCAGAACTGAGCCTCCCTGTGCTCTTGGGGGTCCGGGAGCAGGCAGGAGCCCTGCTTTCCAGGTGCATCTGCAGCCGCCCAAACTCTGCAGACGCGGGCCTGCTGCTCCATGCAGCAGGCAGGAGCCTCACCACCGGCAACCCCCACAACCCGCCGCCCTCTCCGGGTACAGCTGCAGCCACCCAAACCCTGGCTGCAGACTCAGGTATCCCTGCACTCTTGGGGACCCAGGGAGGACCCCCTGCCCTTGCAGGCTCAGAAGTGCCTGCTCCTGCTGCCTGGCTTCTCCCTGCTGTGGGTGCCAGCTTCATTCTTGGAGCAAAGTCTGGGCCTAGCCCGGGTGCCGTGAAAGGCAACAGGAGGCAGACAGATTACTGGGTGGAAGGGGATAGGTCTCCGGTGATTCCCAGCCACGTGTTCAAAGAATCTTGAAGGAATAGGATGGCTGGTGTGGAAAAAGGCTTGTGGATTTCACTTTGAGGGCTTCAGCCGACCTGGAACGTATACCTGTGCAGGTGGTTCCTGGGCAGGGTGACCACTACCGTCTGTCTCCATCACCCAGGGCTGTGCTCAGCTTAAAGCCACAGAAGCCCAGGCACGGTGGCATCTCCAGGGGGAAGTTGCCTTATTCCAGATTCACAGGTCCAGGGGCAGAGGGACCAGGGCAGGTGTGGGGCCGCAGGATATCGCCCAGGGCCGGCTCCTTCTGCCTTTCTGCCGCCATCCTCAGCTGGTGCTTTTACCTCAAGGCCTCCTGTGGCTGCTGGTGCTGCCACGCTCGGCCTCCTGTCTGCCTCCAGCCGGGCGAGGAGGAAGGAGGAGGTGAGAGCAGGAAGGGGCTTACATAAGAGACCACACTTTCCCAGAATCCCCAGCAGCTGCCTGTTCTCCCCCTCCACTGGGCTAGAGCTGTGTCACACAGGCTGAGCGGCCAGGGAGCTGGGCACCATCCAGGAGCGTGTGATCGTCAGGGTCCTGTTGGTAAGAAAAGGGCATGTGGGTAGACATCTGGAGTGCCTGTCATGGTCCAATTAACTGGCTAAAGGGATTTGTGGGTGTGCAGCTGTTTTCAATCAAAAGTACGTAATTCACATCTTCCCAAACACAGATTCCTGCTTTTGAGTAATGAAGGTGACCAAACCACATGACCCTGCCTGCAAAGATCCTACCTGGACTCCCGGTTCCTCCAAGGAGCCGTCGTGTGGTTCTAATCCATCAGAAATTCTCCAAATCTCCACCCTCCTCAGGGTGCAGAGTTGGCTGCTTTTCTGTGACCCCCGCTGATCACTGCAACCACTGGGCGCCTTGGCCTGCGAAGCCCCAGCTGTCCTCCATCTGCAGACAAGCCGAGGTATGAAAGCCTCCTCGCTGGCCCAGGAGCCTGTCATTGTCCTCCAGCAGCTCTAGCCTGGATGCGGTCCCAGAGATAAATCATATCTCTTTAAAATGCCACGGTGGCCCATTATTTTTGCTTGAAAATACCCCTGGCTCTCTGTTGGCGAGCTGGGTGACAGGCCCCGGCTGTTGTGCTCAGCGCTGCATAGAGTCACGTCAGTCTGTTGACTTGTGTAGTGAGCAAGCTGGTAGCTTCAGATGGCGTGCACATGAAATCCAGTCCTGGCATGCAGGACTTGACCAGGGGTTGCAGGGAGCCGTGTCTGCTGAACAGGAAGTAATACTTTACAGTCCCGGCCTCATGCCCATGTGAAATGCCCTGTTCATACCTGGCTACATGGGCAATAGCAAAAAATGACACAATGGCAATCCCCGGGCTACGTTTTGCAATATTCAGCAACACTTG
The DNA here is from genome assembly GCF_002776525.5 of Piliocolobus tephrosceles. NCBI lineage: Eukaryota > Metazoa > Chordata > Mammalia > Primates > Cercopithecidae > Piliocolobus > Piliocolobus tephrosceles. Next base: position 21,059,684 of record NC_045453.1, on the reverse strand, counting down.
CGCAAAGAAATTGCAATCTTGAAAAATGAACGGAATACAATTAAAGAATTACTCTGGATATCTCAACCAGAAGAACACAGTGAACCAGCATATACCCATCACATGGGTTCAACGGTTATCAGGGTTTCCTCCTTCCTTCAAGCTCTCTCCCCTCTTCCTGCCAACTTATTTTAAGGCAAATCTCAGACCTCACGTGGATGTTTTCTAACATAGCTGCAATATCTTTATCACCTCCAACAAAATTAAAAATAATTCCCTATAATTGTCTAGCATTCAGTCCATGTTAGAATTTCTCCAGTTGTCTCCCAAATGTCTTTTTCCTGTTGCTTTTTGGCAATCAAGATTCAAGAATGGCCACATGGCATCTGGTTGTTAAGTCTCCAGTGTCTCTTTGGTTGACAGTGATCCCGTTCCTCATTTTACTCTTCATGTCACTGCTGGTTGAATTCCCAGGAGCAGTTGCCTCTGGGGTGCCACCGTTGCCCAGAATCCCTGGCAGCCACCTGTTCAAAGAATCTTGAAGCAATCAGATGGTTGGTGCAGAAGAAGGTTCGTGAATTCTGGATTTAGCTTTGAATGCTTCAGCCGACCTGGAATTTGTCTGAATTTGTCCGCCTGCTGCCTCATGGTGGCCCATTTTATTTCCTCTACCTAGAAGGACAAGTGGATACCTCTGAGCAGTCTGGGGGAAGAGAATCATGGTTTCCATTAAACCCAGCCTGGGGTTTGAAAACTCTGGGCAAGGGAAGGTACGTGCTTCAAGAAAATTTCCTGGATTCTTGCTGAACTAACCAGGCAAGGGTTTGCTCTTAAGCCTTACCACCTCATTCCCTAACAGCTCTGTCCTGGGTTGAGTCACTTTAATGAACTGCCCTGCCATTCCCAGGTGACATGTAAATTAGAACCTGCAGTCCCAATACGAGAGCCATGTTCTCAGTATGTGAAGAAACCCTAACAGCTGAGACAGAATGAATGCCGGACTGATAAAAGGGCCAGGTCTACACAAGCACACCCATGGGACAACCCGAGGGCACGTTATTTTGGTCGGAGTTATCTCCTGGGTCACGGGCGTGAGACTAGGAAGGTCAAGGTTCGCTTGTTATTATTATAGAAAGACACTGACCCTGTGTGCTGGGCTCTGCCGTGGGCGCCTTCTTATTACAGCCTCAGAACAGCCTCAGGTGGCTCATGATTTCCTCACTCACAGACGAGGACCTGAGGCTCAGGAAAGATACATTTGCACAAGGTCTCGCATCTTGTAGGTCTGGGTTCAGCCTGGACCCACGATTTCCATTCTTACCCTAATCCTCCATTCCCTCCATTCCCTCCCAGCAGCCAATCAGTGGCTGTCCAGACATGCACACCAGCTGTGTTGCGCCCCCACCATATAAACTTCTCCAATCACTTCCCACTGCTCCCCATGTGAACCCCAGGGGTTCACCCTGTCCCAGGAGGCTCTGCCTGATCCACACCCCGCACCCCTTCCTGCATCCCTGCAACGTGCTTTCTCCACCTCCCCAGTCCTGGCTTCCTCTCTGTTCCCTGCACTTGTCCAGCCCAGTCCTGCCTCCAGGCCTTGGCACCTGCTGTGCGCTTGACCTGGCGTGCTCTCCTGATAGCCTTTACTGGGCTAGAATCTTCTCAGTGCTCAGCCTGAGCTCAAAGCTCACCTCTTCAGAGAGGCCGTCCTCACCTCCCCATCCAATGTGGCCTTTCTTCCCTTCACTCTTTCAATTCCCACTTCATTTCCTGTAGAGCAGTTTCACCCTCTTCACCAATCTTGTTTTGTATTTCCTTGTTTATTGTGCCTGCTTTACCAGAGCACCCACCCTCTGAGGGCCCGGGCCAGGTCTGTCCTGGTCAGAGCTGTATTCTAGGACCTAGAAAAGTGCCTGGCATGATATCTGCTCAGAAAATGAATGAAGGAATGGATGGATGGATAGAAGCCCGTCTTAGCTGAAGGCCCACTTACTGAGCCTTCAAAGTGAATCTAGGCCCTTGGCTATTTCTATCTCTTTTGTGGTTAAATTCCAAAGGGCCTTGACAAACCCCCGTTTTGTTTTATGTTTTTCCTCTGTCTCGGTAGCCTTCTGTGCCCATCGATCCACCTCGAGGAATTGTAAGACACCGAGGGCTCTGAGCGGCAAAGCCGTTCCTCAGCAACAAGGTAATGATGTGTGGGATTTCTCTTCCTGCCTCATCCATGAGTTAGGCTGAGTAAAGGCAGCTTCCTCTCCCCACTGTTGTATCAGCTTCCTAGGGCTGCCATAACAAGTTCCCACTCAGTTGGTGCCTTAAAACCATAGAAATTCGTTCTCCCACAGTTCTGAAGGCCAGAAGTCCAAAATCCCAGGGCTGTGTTCCCTCCAGGGGCTCCCCAGGAGACTCGGTCCCTCACCTCCTGCCACTTCTCAGGCTTGTGGCTGCTTCGCTCCAGTCTCTGCCCCCTCCTCCTCTGTGGATCTGTGTCATCTCCCTCTGCCTGTCTCCTGTAAGGACTCTTGCAATAGCATTTAGGGGCCACCTGGGTGATCTAGCATAATCCTTCCATGTCAAAGTCCTTAACTTTATGACATCTGCAAATCCTTTTGACAAGCAAGGTTGCATGTACAGGTTGCAAGGATGAGGACTTGTGTCTCTGGGTGGCCATTATTTAACCTCTGGTGCGGCTCTACCTCCTCCCGTGACCCTCCTGGAAGCTGGGCTCACTGGCTGCTGTTTCTCTGGGACTCTACATTCTATTCAGGATGTTTTAATCTCTAACCACCTCAACACCTGAGGGAAAAGGACCTTGCTATAAAAAAGAAACACTTCTCTTAATTACCCTTGTACCTGGAATACACTCTGGGCAGGGAGTGGCGGGGCCTGGGGCCATCCATCACCTGGTCCTGTCTCTGGCTCCGAGCTGCCTTCCGCAGACCCCATCACCACTCTCCTCCGTGGCATTTAATCAATGGCCTGTCTGGGGATTCTGAGTGATGCTGCCTCTTGTGAGATGAGAAGTTGCAGCTGCCTCTGGAAAGACTGTTTCAGAAGAGGGGGATCCCAGGTTCTCCCTCTGCTGGGTAGGGGGCAGGTCACAAGAGATTCTTTGGCCCCTGGGCGGCCCTTGGGGCTCCTGAAACTTCACAGAGGCAGCAACACCATGGAACATGCTGCGGCCCAGGCTCCTCTAGGCCTGGCCCAGGGACGGGACGGAACAGATGCCAGAGCTCTGCACCCCTGCAAGACCCAGCTCCCTGGTTTGCTCACAGCCCCAGCCCTACCATCACTTCTCTGGGAACCGGCAGGCTGTTCCCATCTCCCCTTTATCCCCGGGCAGCCAAGGAGGCCCAGGACCCAAGCCCTCCCTCATCCCAACTCCAGTCTTCCCCAGCTCTGAGGCATGAGGATCCCCCACTCTCCCTGAGCCCCTTGACCCCTCCCACTCCCTGAACCCAAGTCCCCTTCCGGTCCTCCACCCCCTCCCTGCCTGCTTTGTCCCACAACCCAGCCACCCCTGCACATACTCAATTTCTCAGTCATTTACTTGTTTTGAGTTCTAGAACACATGCTCTGGGCAGTGAGAGCTTTTGTCTGCAGAGTTTTGAGCTCACGTAAAACAGGCAGTGGCTCTGGAGAGGGGGAAGCCCCATGGCTGCCCATCAGGGAAGCAGCTCAGGGCAGCAGGAACCTGCATGGGGATGGCAGAGGGCACAGTCCACTTGGTCTTGGCCAGTCCTTGGTGACCAGGGACAGAGAATGGTGAGGAGCACTAAGACCAGGGCTCTCCGGGGCCTCCTATGGCTGTGGGAGAGGCCTAGCAGGGCTCCTGCTTGGAGGTGATTATGAGGCATCAGAGCCATGGAGGTGAGACCAGTCCCTCCTCTGGTTGCATCCTGTGTTCCCTGCATCTTTGTGCCTGTACTTGGTGGGGTAATTGTCCCCAAAACCAGCCCAATTGTCACATAGAACTGATGTTTATGGTTTCTTTTGAGTAAACATAGAAATTGACCCTCCCAGTCTCGCAACTTGAGAAAGTTACATTTGTCTTATCTGAGTTCCTTTCTTAAGAAAGCAGCCATCAGTCCTCCCACATGGCATCAAGAAACTGAAACTCACCAGATCACTGCATCTGGACAGTGAGAGCTGCCAGATCCCTCACCCATCAGGACTGCTGACCTCCTGCCTCTTGTTGACCGACTCTTCTTCCCTGATTCCTGTTTTCCCACACATGGTTACATTTATTCCCTGCTGTATAAACCCTTAACTGTAGTCAGTCAGGGAGACAGATTTGAGACTGATCTTTCACTTTCTTGGCTACAGCACTCATGAAAGCTTTCCTCTCTGGTAATACCTGTCTCAGTGATTGACTTTCTATGTGGTGAGCACGAAGGCCTAGACCAAACTCCTGGGGTTTCAGTAACATCCCCCCATTACTGTCTACTGGATGCAGATAGGTAGCTGGTTTGGTCCTGTAATTTACAATATGATTAAAGAAGACATTCAACCCCTCTGAATTTAAAGGGACATAGACATGATTTTTTTTTTTCCTTTTTCTCTTCTTTCTTTTTTCCTATTATTTGTTTGCTTTTCATTTGTTTTTCCCTTCAGAAGGAGAGCTGTATTTAGAAGCATGCTCACTAACATGCTATTTTCTAGTAGCAAAATTCTGGAAACAAGAGTGGGAATAGGAGAATAAATTATGGTATGACTGAAACCAACCCAATTGCCGCATAGACACTTCTTTTTGATAAACATAGACATTGGCCCTCTGGTCTTAAGAGGCTTGAAATGTATTTGTTTCATCTGAGTTCCTTCCTCAGGAAATGACCTTTAGGCCTCTCACAAAAAGTTTCAAAGAACTGAAACCAGATCACTGCAGGACTCCTCATCCACCATGATTGCTTCCTTGCCCCTTCCAAGTTCCTGTTTTCTTGTGCATTGTTACATTTCTTGCCTGCTATATAAACACCTGATTTTGGTCAGTCAGGGAGATGGATTTGAGGCTAAGCTCCCATCTTCTTGGGGGCGGCACCTGATTAAAGCCTTCTTCCTTGGCAGTACTTTTCATCTCAGGGATTGGCTTGCTGTGTGATGAGCAGCAGGACCTAATCCAACCCCCTGATGTCATAACTGCTCAGTGGACTATTATGCAGGCAATTCAGAGTAACTCCATGTCAAATGTGAAGTAGTGTGAACTATGAAAACTGTAAGACCACACAAAAGCATTTTAAAGGAGAAATAACCAATAGGAGATGAATATACATAAAATAAAAAATGGGTTTGCACAATTATGGAGACTGAGAAGTCCTACAATCTGTCATCTGCAAGCTGGAGACCTAGGAAAGCCAGTGATGGTGTTCAACAGACTAAGCCAGAGCAATTGGTAGATGGCAGTTCAAGTCTGAAGGTGGGAGACTCATGTTTCTGCTCAAGCAGTCAGGCAGAGAGGCAGAGAGAACCCAACCCTTCCTTCCTTCCCTCCCCCCTTCCTTCCCTCCCCCCTTCCTTCCCTCCCCCTTCCTTCCCTCCTTCCTTCCTTCCTTCCTTCCTTCCTTCCTTCCTTCTTTCCTTCCTTCCTCCCTCCCTCACTTTCTTCCTTCCTTTCTTTCTCCTTCCCTCCGCTCCCTTACCCTCCCTCCTTTCCTCTTTCCTCTCCTCTCCCCTACCCCCTCCTTTCTTTCCTCCCTCCCTCTTTCCTTCCTCCCTCCCCCCTCCTCTCCCCTCCCCGCCTCCTTTCCTCC
>NC_045453.1:21024639-21053858 GCF_002776525.5 Piliocolobus tephrosceles | reverse complement strand
TGTGATCATAGCTCACTGTAGTCTCAAATTTCTGGGCTCAATTGATCCTCCCACTTCAGCCTCCCAAGCAGCTGAGACTGTATGTGTGCATCACCACACTTGGCTAATTTGTTTTTTAAGTTCATTTTTTGTAGAAATGGGGTCTCCCTATGTTGTCCAGGCTGGTCCCATAGTCCTGGCCTCAAGTGATCCTCCTGTCTTTGCCTCCCAAAGCCCTGGAATTACAAGCATGAGCCCCTGCACCCAGCCAGAATTCGACCTTTCTAAGCCCTTTCGTTCTATTCAGTCATCCTCAATGGGTTGAATGATGCTCCCCCACACTGGGGAGGGTCTGCTTCTATGCTCAGTCTACTAATTCAAATGCTAATTTCTCTCAGAAAAATCCTCACAGACATACCCAGAAATAATGTTTAATCAGATATCTGGGCATCCCCTGGCTCAGTCAAGTTGACACAAAATTAGCCATCACACACAGTAAGAACCTATACCAATAGCCAGACTCTGTCAAATCCCTGCCAGTCACCTAGCAATATGCAAAGTGTTTAAGGCAGTGCTTCTCACACTTTGATTTGCTCACAAACCACCTGGGGGGGTCTTGCTAAACTCAAATTCCCATTCAGTAGGATTTGGGTGGACCCCAAACTGCATTTTTGATAAGCTTCTAGGTGATGAAGAGGCTGCTGGTTTACAGACTATACATTGAGAAGCAAGGTCTTAAGATATACTGACTTCAAGCTTTCCCAACAATCCTTGAAAAGAGAGGGTTGGTTCTGCGAAGAGAAGCGACCTGTCAGATAAGTGACCTCTTCAGTTACCCTACATTGTCAAGTGAGTGATGTCCGTAGGTAAGTACCCTCCCTAGGGTCTCATGGGTAGGTACATGGTAGAGCCAGGATTTGAACACCCATATCCCCGATTCCAAAACTCCCATTCTCAAATCTGCTATAACTGCAACCACATGGGTGATTTCTCTAAAATTTTTCTTAAAGTGTGTTTTGCATCATTATCTTACTAGGTAAAAATTGATTAACAAGATGACTTCTCCCAATCACTAGACTATAAAAATTGCTTTTGTGTTAAACTGTTCTGATGGGATTGTGGGAAGTAAGTGAATGTGAAAATTCCTTGGAAGGATAATGAGCATCTATCACATAAGCTCTTACTGTCTGTAGCTCAGCACAAACCAAAGACATTTCACAGTGGCCTAAAATTGCAGTCATTTTTACCATAAAAATTTGTCACTGCAAGAGTAACACAGTCTTGACGGGTCTGCTATTACCTTGATAAACATTTTCCACCGGGCGAAACTCTGAGCGCCTGTTCTCACTTGCACACTGACACTGTGCTCAACAAAGCTGTAGTATGTCTGGCTCCTGCCTTCTTCACCCTTGGACACGACCATGTAGAGAAAAATTCCAATTTAGGATGCTTCTCTCATGGTCATGCTTTAGAAAACCGGGAGAATATATATCTCAGTCTATGTGTTCTTATTTTAGGAAAAGTTAGGAAAGAAGAAATTATTAAAATAAGTAAAATGAAAACCAAACCTCAGCATAGTCAAAGAGTCCAAAGGAAGTGGGGGCAGAATGAAATGGATGTTATTATTTCACATTTCTTGTTTGCTCTAAGATTTTGTATTTTTATTTTTTGATGCAAATATGCACTTAAGGTGACACTGAAAATCTATACCTAAGGAACAGTATCAATTACAAAAAAGGCCCTGTCATCTAATTTTTCAAGGAAAAGCAAAAGTACGTTTATATCCAGATACAGAGAGGTTTTATTACTGATTGATCTACGACGGCCACTGTTTGCCACTTCATTTTGGCTGTGCAGACACAGACTTTGCTTCATTTTGGCTGTGCAGACACAGACTTTGCATTGACAGATGAAGCTCAGGTTGTCTTGTCACAGGTGGTCTCTTAGATCATGTTAACCTAAAAACAGGAGCAGTCAGGGGTAGAAAGTCCAGCCCTGCGATCTGGGCTCATGACTTCTTCCCAGGCCTCACTTTGCTCAGGGGTTACACTAAGGGGCTTCACGAGGTGACCTCTAGGATCTTTTGTGTGACTGAAGTTTAGAAGTAAAGAACCAGGTTGGCTGTGAGAAGATGTGTTCTGCACACAAAAAGCCAGCCAGGGAAGGCCTTGGTTTAATAATCTACCCCTTACTATCGTGTGACACCAGAGTCAGAATCAGATAGAGAGCTGTGGCTGCAAGGAACAGAAAATTTAGTGGGAACAGGTGTGACCAACAGGGAAATTTGTGAGCTCAAGCCTTCAAAAATCCCAGAGATAAACAGCATCAGGAATGATTGGATCAGGCTGTGGCTCAGTTTCCCTGAAGTTCTCTTGGTTCTTTTCTCTCTCATGGGTCATGATTTCAGACTGTCTTCTCTCATGGCAGCAGAGAAGGCTGCAGTGGTTCTAAGAGCTGCATCCTGTCCACCTTATCCAGAGGAAACCATGGAAAAGCCAGGAGCCCAGGCAACATCCTACCTTTCACTGGCCCACCTGGGCCAGGTGCCCATTCTTGAATCAGTCAAGGTCAGAGAGTGGGAAGAGCTGACTGCATCAGGCCAATCACAGCCCACTGCTGGGGCTGGGGGCAGGGTTGGGGCTATGGACTACTGGGCTGCGAGATTTGGGGTCGGTTGAAGAAGTGCCTGGTGAATTGTTGCTGTAATCTTCCAACAGGGGCCCAGTGCAGGGAGAAAGTCACTCCACCTCCTTCCACAAAAGAGAAACAGTCGTAATCTTCTTCCAACCTTGCCGCGTTGTCATAAGGACCGACAGAGGTCGTGAGAGGCAAAGCTTTGGTATGAGCAAAGCCCTGCATAACTGTTAGCAGGAGGAGCAGGCACTGCAGCTGCTGCTGATGTTATTAAGGTACCAAAATTTGTTTACTGTGAAGTTGGTTCTTTCTGAATGACGAAGTGCCTGGTGTCAAATATCTCAATCAAGGAAACTAAAAAATTCTATTTCTTTATTGTGAAATCGATATTGCATGAAATTGATTTTTTAATTAAAATTAGTTTTCATGACACAATTAATAGATAAGTGTATTTCCCTGTAAGAAAACCAAGACATTATTAAAGACAAGCTCAGGTCTCCATTGATCTCCCCCAGGCTACCAGCCTGCCCGCAATCATTGCTGGGTTGGGTGTGAGCCCTCTCAGGGGCTTTTCCTAAGCAGTCGTCTATATGGTTACTCAGACAAGATATAGAAATAAATTCAATAAATGCTTATTAAGTACCCACTGTGTGCCAACCATCACCTCCATGGAGCGTACATTCTGCTGAATGAGGCAGACGATAAATAAAATACAGAGCAGAGTCAGAAATGGAAGGAACCTGGGTGGGGACTGGTGGTTATGGTCAGGGGAGGCCTCTGGGAGGAGGTGGCATCTGAGCAGAAGGAGGTGGTGCTGGGTCACCTGGAGGAGGACTGGTCCCCCAGAGGGGACAGCAGGAGCAACAGTCTGAAGCGGGTACATGCTGCATTTCCAGGGCATGGTGGCTGGTGGGTGGCATTTGGGGAATGGCAGGAGCAGGGCAGGGAGGACAGGAGAGGTGGGGAGCAGAGAACAGCTGGGCAGGGCCAGGTCTGTGCAGCCTGGGCTTGGAGTGGACTCTAGAGGCTTTCGGGCAGTTGATATATTTATGTAAGTATGTCCCAATCCATCTCATGTATTATATAGAATGCTCTTGAGGGGTTTTGAAACACATGTATATCTGTGTCCATACGTGTGTGTGTTTATATGGGTGAATTTATGCCTGTGTCCATGTGTGTGTTTATATGGGGTAAATTTATGTCTATGTCCATATGTGTGTGTGTTTATGTGGGTGAATTCATACATTGTTTGCATCTTCCTGCATTTTTCCTTTTCACGCAGGACAGCCCAGACCCCGTTGATGGCTGTGCACGAGGTTCCGCCTCATTCCTCACTGTGCCTAGTGTTCCTTGGGGAGGCTCCACCAGGGCTGGCTTTGGCCCCTCTGTGTTTTGTTTTTGTTTTTGGTTTTTGTTTTTGTTTTTGTTTTTTGAGACGGAGTCTCGCTCTGTCGCCCAGGCTGGAGTGCAGTGGCCGGATCTCAGCTCACTGCAAGGTCCGCCTCCCGGGTTTATGCCATTCTCCTGCCTCAGCCTCCCGAGTGGCTAGGACTACAGGTGCCCGCCACCTCGCCCGGCTAGTTTTTTTTTGTATTTTTTTAGTAGAGACGGGGTTTCACCATGTTAGCCAGGATGGTCTCGATCTCCTGACCTTGTGATCCTCCCGTCTTGGCCTCCCAAAGTGCTGGGATTACAGGCTTGAGCCACCGCGCCCGGCTGGCCCCTCTGTGTTGATGGGAGTTCCAGTGGGTTCCAATTTTCTGCCATTACAAACAGCCCTGCAGGTCCATGTCTCCTCATGGACGTGGGCGGATCCTCCAGGGCACAGCTGGAGAGGTGGAGGTGCTGGACACAGGGCATAGGCATTTGAAGTCTTCCTTGTTCCTGCCACATTCTCTTCTGAAAGGAACATTTGACCTGAGATCGCTCCCTCTGGGGTGCTCATCAGTGGGGACCCAGCAGACACCTTCTCAGGGCTAAAATTCCTTTAGATATGAACCAAGTTGGGTTCACCCTGAGAATGACCCCTGAAGGCCAGGCTGAAGTCAGGTGCATGCAGGTCCCCAGAGAATAGCAGATTCTTTCTATCCACGTCCATGCAGGGGCTGTTGGGTATGAGTTGGCTGTGGGGAGGCAGGACATGTCCTATTTGCAGAGTGGTGGGAGCTGGCACACAACGGGCACTATTCCCCATGCCCTTATGGGGAATAAGGGCTCACTTAGTCCTCACACCAACCCCATGAAACATGGCACCATTACTAAGCTCCCCATGCTACAGATGGGAAAGCTGAGGTAGAGTGGTCAAGGCACCTGCTTAGGGGGAGCAGTTTGGCTCCAGAGACCATGTTCTTAACCACTAGGCCATTTGGCTAGGAGGCAGGAATCAGAAATCAGGAAACTATACACAGTCAACCCCAATACACACACCCCCCCCAACACACACCTACATGCCACACACACACCACCACACCTACACGCCACACACACCACACATCCCCACGCTACACACTCACACACCACACACACACGTACATCACACATACCCCCCCCACACACCACACACCCACACGCTACACACTGTGAGGAGGCCTCCAGGGCGTCAGGAAAGGAGGCCGCTGGGGCAGAAATGCAAGAATTCCTACCCGGTTTCATCTATGCAGAAAGAGGGGACTGAAATGCCCTCCGAGCCGTTTGGAAAACTGGTAGGGTCTACCCTTAGCTAAAAATGTGTTTGCCAGGCTGGCGGCGGGACCGGCTGGGGGTGTGGCCAGCGAGGAGGCGGGGTCAGTCCAGGAGGCGGGGTCAGTCTAGGAGGCTGAGCTATGGGGGAGGGGCCAAGCTGTGGGCGGGGTCAGGCCAGGGAGGGGTCGGGGCGGAAGGGGCGGCATAGCTAAGCTAGGGTGTGAGCTGGCTGGAGGTGGGGCCAGGGCCTTGTGGATTACGGAAGTGCTGAGCCCACGTGAAGGATGTGCTCTGTTAGGGCCTTTTCCCGGTGTCTCGTGGTGGGTCCTACATTTTTCACTGCCTCTGCTAACATTTTTCATGATAGTCTCAGCAACTGTCATGCCAACATCTTGCTTTGAAAATCACTACTGAAAGAGGCACCACTTTGGAGAAATTTGCCGTTAGCTTTGCCTGCTTGCCTGTTAGATTATGAGAAATTTCTGGAATGGAATAAATCAGCCCAATGCCTTTTCTTTAGCATGGAAAAAGCCAGCACCATGACTTGGTAAAGCTAACATACATCCCTCTCTCTAACAGAGAAGGGCACAGCGCATTGGAGAAGAGCCTCTCCTGAACTAGCAAGTGCTTCTAGTCTGGTGACTTTCAAACATTTTGGAGAGCGACCTACAATAAAAGAAATACATTTTACATTGGACCCCAGTATGCATACATGCACGCGCGCGCGCACACACACGCACACAAATGCCTACACAAATCAAAATGAAATTTGTACAAGATAACACATGCCCTTACTCTATGTAATGCGCCCTGATAGTTTCCAATCCATTTATGCTCTCATTGTTGAAAGTGTTGGTTCAAACTCATCAAATTAGTGTTATGACCCACTTCTAGGTCACAGAGTGGCTAGGCTCGAGGCTGAATTCCTAGTGAATGCATGACTATCTTTGTGAAAATCCTACCACTTCTTTTTATTTATCTTTTCTTCCTTCCTCTTTCTCCAAATGCCTAAAATTGCACTATTGCTGCAGGTGAGATGACATCATTGCCATCACAGTCAAGAGAAGTCTGTCTTTTCATAAAGATACGCATGTCTGGAGGAGATAATTGATTTGGCTAAGTGATAACATGTGCCTCATTTAGTAAACAAAAATTTTCAATAAAAAGGATTTTTTTATGATTCTCTGATATAAAATGTGTCATAGGATACAGGAAGGTTGAATTATTTTTATAAACTATATACAGCTCATGACCTAGCTCCATGGTTAACAGCAGGCCCCCAAAACACTCTTAGCCTGGTCATTTCAGCAGAACGCAGATCATCAGAACAACAAACTCCAGAGAGACATGTTCTTCCTTGGAGGACTGTGATACATCTCCTAACTCCCTCACTCTGTCCCTGCTCCACTGTGTCTCTTGCAGTTGGCAGAGGGGCTTTATCTGAGCACAGTCCTTCCCCAGTCTTCCCCATCTCTAAATGGCAGCCCCACTCTTCCAGCTCTCAGGCCACCACCTGGGAGTCATCCTCCACTCCTCTCTATCTTCCCCACTCCACTTCTCATCTGTCAGCAAATCCTGCCAGCTGTACGTACAAGACGGACAGCATCAGAGCCCCTCACCCCTATCACTCTGACCACCTGGCCTAGGCCACCATCACCTCCACCTGGCCTCCCTGCTGGTCTCCCTGCCCCAGCCCATGCCTCCCATCCACAGTCCTTTCTCCATCTGCAGCCAATGGAAACTATTTAGAACCTGAGTCAGACCCTGTCCCTCCTCTGCTCAGGATCCTCTCATGGCTCCTATTTCAGAATAAAACCCCAAGCCCTTTCAACAGGCTAACATTCTCATGGCCAGGTTCCCTGTCGCCTCCCTGACCCACCTGCTATTCCTTTCCCCTTGCTGTTGAGCTCCATCTGCACTTGTCTGCCTGCTGTTCCTGGCATCTGGCAGACATGCTCCTGACTCAGGGACCTTTGCCTTTGCTATTCCCGGTTCCTGGAATGCCCTTCCACCAGACATCTGCAAGGCTCACCTCCTAAGTCTCTACTTAAAGGTCACCTTCTCAGCAAGGTCTTCTCTGGACCCTCAGCATGCACCCCGGTTGCATTCCCTCTTAACTTTCTTCCTGCTTTATTTTCCTGCATAGCACTCATTACCCTCTCACGTCCTCACTACACTTAGGCATCTGGTTGATAAATGTGCGCCTCCCTCCCCTACAACATGACCTCTGCAAAGGCAAGCTTTTGGCTCACTTCTGACCCCTGCCTCATCCCAGATGCTCGAGAAGTGTTTGCTGAGTAAACCTTCAGGCTCCCTGCTCTTCCCCCTCCCACCCTCACCTACCTTCTGACCTCTGCTCAACGTACTTACTGGCTTTCCCTTACCATTCTGTGAAAGGTGAATATTTAACATGGACAGCAAGGCCTGGGTGGTCTGGCCTCACCCTCACCGTTCTCAGCCTTGCCCTCTCTTCTCCACCCAGACAGGCTCCCTTCAGTCTCTGACATCCACCCTGTCTTGCCTCCTCCTGCCATGGGGCCTCCGCAAACACAGTTTCCACTGCTGGAAGCCCCCTCTTCACCCTTCCACACCTCTGTGGTCTTTGTCTTTGCCTAGTTAACTCCTAGGTGCCTATCAGATCTCACCTCCTCAGGCAAGCTGACCCTGACCTGTGTAGGTCAGTCTCCTCCCATTCTAGGTTCCCATAACTCTCTGTCTCTTTCCTTCCCAACACTCACGATGGTTGAAATAATCTCTTTGTTTTTGCGATTATTTGGTCTGTCTCTTCTACTGGACTCTGAACTCCATGATGGCTGAGGCTGGGTCTGTTTTGCTGCCCAGTATATTTTCGGGACCTGCAGCTGTGTCTTGGATGGAGTAGGTCTCAGTAAATACTTTGGAGTTAAAATATATAAGACCTTGGAGACCCTGAAAGTGAGAATTGAGATTCAAGACTTTTAACAACCGTTTGGCAAGAGCACAGGCGTCTCAGAACAGACCTGGCTGGAGGCCAGCAATGCTCAGGTCATCACACCGTCAGGCCCAGGGCGCAGTAGGCCTCATGTCTCAGGGCAAGCACTGCTGCCTCCCTTTCAAAGCCCACCCTGACAGTGAAGGGCCTCCCCTGAGAGGTCAGCACTTTGGGAATGAACTTTGGAGACCAGTGCACAGGGTAACCTCAAGGGAGACCTGAGCTGTGATTGAGGACCCCAGGATGGATGGAAGAAAGGAAAGCCTTTTAAAGTGCAACCCAGATAATGGCCTATTCTCCAGTCCAAGATTCCCGAGTTAGAGAGCAGCCAAGCTTAAATATTTACGCTTCAGTCACAGAGAGATGCCTGGCGTCTTTCTGTTTTTGTTGTCCAGATTTTTTCCTTCATTCTATGTAAGTCCTAAAAGGCAAAATTAGGTCATTCCTTTTCCTGAACCTTAAAATCTGAACACTGTGAAGACCAAAACTTAAAATCCCCAGGCCAAGTGCAACATCTCTATAGAAAATCTTCTCTAATGGGCTTTTAGGTACAAGTTACCTTCCAGTTCTTTCAGGGAGAGAATGTCAAATAGGCTAAGATCTTGGCCTGAGAGGATCTACTAAATATTCATGAAATAGCAGGATATTAGTGTCTTGGTTATTCTAATCTCATTATAACTTCATCTATCCAGTAACCTGATACGGCAATGCAGCCATGCGAGAGTGTACAAATGATTCTGCTCTCAATGTCAACTGTGCAAGTTCTTTCTTATAAGATATAGCTCTTCCACTGATTTTCCTCAGTACAGGTTGTAAAATTCCATGCTCGTCAATCTCTTCTTAGAGCACGGCTCCAAAAATCCCTGCCTCTTCCCCAGGCACACCCTGGGTTGGGGGCCCAGTCTCTCACAGCCCCTATACACTCAAAAAAGGTAGAAGAGGTGATAGCTCTTCTACTCTTCATTACCTCTTCCAAATCTCTAATCCTTAACTCCCATAAAAACAGAAAAAGTATTCTATATCCTGGCATCTTTATCTGGGGAAATATGTTGGACAAAGCAGGTTTCCTAGAGCAGGAGAAACATTTTAAATCATCGCAAATTATGCTTTATTTTCCTTTCCTCCCCCTACAAATGAAATAATTTTATTATAAAATTCCACTGAAGGAAAATCCACTAGAAGAATTTTAGCCTCTGATATACAGAATCATATACATTGGGACATTAAAACATAAAAGTAGGTGTTTATTCCTGAGCTCAATCCATTGTCTCATTCTGTGAAGTGAGACCAGGCCAGAGATTTGCTCACTCAATGGCCATTAAGGTGAATTTGGTCACTGGTCAGAATGAAAAGGGGCCTTTCCCTGGCAGATCCAAAAGGGACACATTTTTGTCTAATTTACTAAGAAACCTTGATGCACAGGCTCAGAAAAGGAATTAGTGTGGGTCATTTGTCATTTAAAATGTATCATCTTCATGGAAGGTCAGTTCACAAGTATGTGAGCTGTTATAGGTCCAGGGTAGTTAGGACTTTCAGGCATTTTTCACCCAGAATTCCAGCAGGAAATATCAAAGCAATTATATATATATAAATCTTATTATTACGTATAATAAGGTATCCTATTAGTTTATACATCTCCATTTATGTATGTGTCTCTGTGTGTGTGTGTGTGTATGTGTGTGTGTGTATATATATGTCTGTGTGTGTATATATGTCTGTGTGTGTGTGTATGTGTGTGTGTATATATCTGTGTGTGTGTATATATATGTCTGTGTGTATATATATGTCTGTGTGTGTGTATATATCTGTGTGTGTGTATATATATATATGTGTCTGTGTGTGTGTATATATATATGTCTGTGTGTGTGTGTGTGTATATATATATATGAGAGAGAGAGAAAGATATTTACTATCAAGAATTGGCTCATGTGATAATGGAGCCCAAGAAATCCAGTATCTGCAGGTGATGAGCTAGAGAGAGAGGAGAGCTGGCAGTGTAAGTTCTAGTCCAGGTCCAAACGTGTGAGAACCAGGAAAGCCAACGGTGTGAGTTCCAGTCTGAATCTGAGTCTGAAGACAGAAGATGGCCAGTGCTGCATCTCACAGACAGTCATGCAGAGACGAAGAATTCTCTCTTACTCAGCCTTTTTTCCTATTCAAGCCTTCAGTGAATTTGCTGAGGGCCACTCTCCCTGGGGAGAACAGACTGATTTACTCAGTCTGCCGATTCAAATGCTGATCTCATCCAGAAACAGCCTCCCAGACACTTCCAGAAATAATGTTTAACCTAATGTCTGAGCACCCAGTGACTTGATCAAGCTGATACAAAATTAACCATCATACCTAGTGACCCAGAACACAGTTATATAGAACTAACATTTCAAGAGATAATACTCTTACTTTGTACAATGCATTTCATATTTCACATTTTCTTTAGTCTATTTCATTTGTAAGTGGTGGTCAGGACCCACCCATGATCTCCTAATGGGTGACTATTTGTAGTACAACAGATATTCCAAATACAGATGAAACTGTTTAGGATGAATTCATTCATTTGTTCACTCAGTATTTACGAGTCACTTACAGAGCATCAGAAGCATGCAGGAAACTGGGGACACGTAGATTTTGCTTTCATGGAGCCCACAGTCCAGTGTGGGACCAATGGGAAATCCATCAGGGGGTGCACAATGAGAAGGACAGAGTGAAAGGGAGGCATGGGGTCAGCGTGACAAGAGGCATCTTAACTAAGCCTTACATGGGGTACAAAGTGGCAGGGATAGAGGGGCTCATCATAGAAGGGTGTCTTAGTTCACCTTCATTGCTATAAAGGAATACCAGAAACTGGGTATTAGGTTGGTGCAAAAGTAATTGCAGTCTTTGCCATTAATTGTAAAGTCAAAAGCGCAATTCCTTTTGCACCAATCTAATAATTTATAAAGAAAAGAGCTTTACTTGGCTCATGGTCCTTCAGGCTGTATAAGAAGCATGGTGCCAGCATCTGCTTGGCTTTTGGTGAAGGCCACAGAAGCTTTCCCTCATGGTGGAAGAGCTGGCATGCCACATGGTGAGTGAGTGAGCAAGAGGGAGGGGGAGGGGCGGGAGGCACCAGGCTCTTTTTCACAATCAGTTCTCGGGGGGACTAACATAGTGAGAACTCACTCATTACCACGAGGATGAGGATGGCACCAAGATGTTAATGAGTGATCCACCTCCATCACCCAAACATCTACCAGGCCCCACCTCCGACATTGGGAATAGCATTGCAACCCAAGATTTGGAGGGGACAAACATCCAAATTATATCAAAGGGGTGACCACCTGGAGGAGACACTAGTAGGTCTCAAGTAGGAAGGGACAAGGTGAAGACAGGAAGTACAGACCACCACCAGGTGTGCGGGCAAAGCTAGAGGCCAGCTGGCAGTTTATAGGCAGCACCTTGGGAAAAATGTATCTTCGGTAGGACTGAAACACAGCTAGGATGCACCAGTACCTTAGTGAAAAACAGTCCATCCTCAATATTCACAGATTCCATATTTGTAAATTTGCCTGCTTGCTGAAATTGATTTATAACCTCAAAATCAATACTTGCCAGGTTTTTGTGGTCATTTGCAAACAGAGGCAGAGCAGAGAAAATCTGAGTTACTGGAAGTGCAGAACACGCTGAGGTTGAACAAGGCAGTGCTCTACCTTGCTTTCGCTTTTATACTATAAACGAGCATCTTTTCATGGTATATGTAGTGCAATGTTTTTTGGCATTTTTGTGCTTTTCTTGGTTGCTTTTGCTTTTTAAAATGGCCCTCAAGAGTAGTGCTGGAGTGCCGTCTGGTGTTCCTCAGGGTAGGAAGGCTGGGGTGGGAGAAACGTGGGTTGGCTAAGCTCGACTCAGTCATGGGTTGTAGCATTGTTGGCCGTGAGTTCAATGTTAATAAATCAACATCTATTAAACAAAGTGCCTTTAAACAGAAACACACATAAAACAAGGTTATGTATCGATCGGTGGATGAAAATATTGTGACCACAGGCTCATAGGGACCTAACCCTGAAGGAGCAATGGCTCAGTATTTGCCAATTCATTGTTTGCGGTGACTTTATAGAACGTATCTACCACGAGTAACAAGAATAGATTGTACCGAACTGGGGTAGAGAAAGATAATCTGTCTGCATTTTGCTACTACAGAGCCTGGATATTTGCATGAGGGGGCAGGGAGCCTGAGGGTTGCCACTGCTTGTTGTCAGCAGGGCCAAGGAGAGGGTGAGCTCTTTGGTGGGGGTCTTGTGGGAAGGTGGGACTCCAGGGGGCACTTGGCTGTGATGTGCTGGTAGCATAGCCATCTGTCCTTGTCTGTAATGACTCCTCAGTGCCAGGGACCTAATGACCATTCATTTAATCAAGAGGTGGTTGGAAGAGGTGAATGTGGCTCCCTCCATCCATCAGGTTCAGATAGGAGCATCGCTTAGCTAGTGGCAGCTGTGCCAAACAACGCATTATACCACCAATATTTAAAAACCAACAGACAACCAATAAATTAGTGAAATAATTGGATGAGTGATTTGTGCTACAGCTTACATCTTTCTTAGTTAAGAACTATCTTATCAGAGTTTAGTTTGCCTAGAAAATGAAAGCAAATATATTTTAAAATTTATTTTACTGTATTTGTTACTATTTTGAT
Source organism: Piliocolobus tephrosceles (assembly GCF_002776525.5). Classification (NCBI taxonomy): domain Eukaryota; kingdom Metazoa; phylum Chordata; class Mammalia; order Primates; family Cercopithecidae; genus Piliocolobus; species Piliocolobus tephrosceles. Next base: position 21,040,923 of record NC_045453.1, on the reverse strand, counting down.
GATCACTGCTAAGATCTAGGCTTATGGCTTTTCTTAGCTCCAAGGACCTGGTTGGAGTGTTTGGCTGGGTAAGGCAAACCAAGTTCTTAGGTAGGGATCCCAGAGCGCCGGTGTCACAGATGAAAGGGGCTGAGGCTTGGTGGAGGAAATGGTGAGATTCAGGGGCTGGCCAAAGATTAAGGCAGCGGTATTTTAGAAAGCTTGTGACTACTCTGTAAAGCAATAGCTACTGCAGAGAGATGGACCAGGAGGTAAGGAGGTAGCCAACACTCCAGTTTACAGTTTTTTTTTTTTTTTTGAGACGGAGTCTCGCTCTGTCCCTCAGGCTGGAGTGCAGTGGTGCGATCTTGGCTCACTGCAAGCTCCGCCTCCTGGGTTCACCCATTCTCCTGCCTCAGCCTCACGAGTAGCTGGGACTACAGGTGCCTGCCACCACGCCTGGCTAATTTTTTGTATTTTTAGTAGAGACGGGGTTTCACTGTGTTAGCCACGATGGTCTCGATCTCCTGACCTCGTAATCCACCCGCCTCAGCCTCCCCAAAGTGCTGAGATTACAGGCGTGACAGTTTACACTTTTATATCCCAAATAACCCAAGTATCACAGCAGGGTGGTCGAGTGTAGCCTCTGCCCAAGTCAAACCCTGACTCTGCCTCTTGCTAGTGTAATCTCTGAGGAATGTATTTGGTCTTTCTGTGTCTCATTCTTCCATTAAGAGAATGCATACCAGTTAATACCAGTAAGAAGGGGTACCTGATAAGCCTTTGACAGCTCTGGGATGATATCATCCTTCTTAGCAAAGCCTGCCAGCGCTCTACCTCCAAAACAGATCAAGAATATGGCAGCTTCTCACCTTCCTCACAGCTACCCTCTGATCTAAGCCACCATCATCTCCTGCTTGGACTATTGCAGTAGACCCCACTGGTCTCTTTCTCCAGCTCTGACCCCACAACCCCAACCTGTCCTCAGACAGATCATCCCATTAAAAAATAAACCAGACCATGTCCCGTCTCTGCTGAAACCCTCTAATGGCTCCCACTTCCCTCAGAGTAAAAGCTGAAGTCTTCACAGGATCCCCTAAGACCAACTCCGCACACCCCCCGACCCCTGCCCTGCAGTCACCCATCACTCCTCTACCCTCAACTCCCCTGGCCCCAGCTACACGCGGCTCCTAGCTGCTCCTCGGCCTCATCCCCCCACTCCCTCTCCAGACTCGGTCCTCGCTGTCCCCTCTCCTGCATCGCTCTGCCCCCAGGCCCCAGGCAGCTTGCGCACCTCCTCCCAGGGACTAGAGTCAACACCAGATACACACGTTTGCTGCACATTTGAACAAATGAACAAAAGAAGGAATGGGAGCAGACATTCTTAGGTGGGAATACGGCTCCCAAGGGGGCCAGAGCTGGCTCCCAGAGGTGAAAAGATTTTTCTCTCTTCATGTAAAAATGCAGATGTCCACACAATGCACAAACCATTCTGCAGTAATTATGTAGTATTAAAATTCACAGGGGGGCAAGTAAGAAAAAATGGCCTATAAAGGTTCCTTAGGGGGTGATTACGAAATAAAGCTTGAGAAACGCTGAACTAGAGGGCAGTCCACTGAAATCACAGGCTTCTCTCCCACACATTGCCAGGGCACTGGGAGACTGGAAGACAAATCAAGATCCGTGCAAGTGCCTGAAAGAGTCACAGCCATTCTTCCTGGCGTTTAAAAGAGTAGAAGGAATGCCTCGGTGCTTTAGGGAAACCTTTTATTTTTTATTTTTTATTTCCTGCCAAGGGACAGACGTAACAAAAGATGATATTTGCATTTTCCTGAAGTGTCTAATTTTCCCATTTATCATTTGTCAGAGCCCGAGGACCTTCCTCAGCTGCATGGAATGTTTGCAAATATGTAATGATTCCTTTTACCAAAGAACGTCACGGGCTCCACAAGGAAATGTGTTTGTGTTGCAGAGGCTGCTAATTTAATGCATTAATGTCACTCTGCACCATGGCGGGGTCTCAGGGCATCTCATGTCACCGTGAGCGAGCTGGTCTAAGACACAGGAACCATGGAAACCATCCCGGGCCTGGTTAGTGAGTAGATGCACAGTGGGGCGCTGTTCAGTGCCTTGAGGGTGAATGTGGACTCTAGGAGTGAGGGCCAGGCCTTCTAGAGCTCCACCCACCTTGAGGTCACGGGCCTGGCCCAGGCTTGCCGGACTTGCCCAATGGGGAACTTTCAGGGGGAATTTAACCAGCCTGAGGGGCAGGCAGAGCAGCCAGAGGCCAAAGGCACCCGTGGGGCTCCCCCAGGACCGCTGTGAATCCCCTTCCCCTCCCTCTGTCCATCAGCACCTCTGTCCTTCCCCCCTGCCCAGCCCGGGTGCCGGCCACACACCAGCCTCAACCGAAAAGTCCACCTGGGCCCAGGGCAGTGACTCCCAGACCCAGCTGATCCCGCGGGGAGCTTTGGGTCCTGCTGGTCCCCGGGTTCTGGTGACAAAGGGACATGCAGGAAGGCAAAGTCCCCTCTGGATTTTTCATCGTGAGCCGCCTTAGGTGCTGCACACTGCCAGGCTGCCAATTCCACCAGGAGAGTCTCAGCAAATGAAAACTAACATTTTGGTTGTTAAATTTCAGGAGTGGGAGCTCTTTGAGACTGAAAACACCTGGAGGTTGGGTGCACACTGGAGAAGGGGCTGTGGGGACGTTTCCTCTTGCCAGTGGAATCCGTGATTATTTACTGAGCAGCCTGGAGAAGCCCGGTCTTCACGGAGTGGAAAAGCTGAGCCGGGTTTTCATGCACAAACCGGAAGCCGGCGGTGCCCTCACAGCAGAGCTCCTGACCTCCCTGCCTCGCACGTCCTGCTGGGGCACGGGCCTGGGGAGGGCGGCTGCCTTGGAGACAGTTTACAATTTATTGTGTGACGAGGAGGGAGACAGAAGAGTACAAGGCAAAAACAACAACAAAAACCAAATGGCTACACCTTAAAAACTACCTTTAAAATGCCCAATTCAGGCAGTTTTCTGGCATTTTACCAAATGAGGCAGTTTGTTTTGGCTTTTCCCACCATGTGACTGGCCCTGCCCCACCCCTGCTTGGGCAATCGTGCCCCCTGCCCCCGCCCCAGCTGAGCTCAGCAGCCTGGCATGAGGCGAGGTGTCTGTGTGGCTGCTGGTAGCAAACCCACCATTCCGGGGATCAGCGCCTGGGAGCGGCTTCCCTGGATGGTGATGTGGCTGTTCCCTAACTGGCTTCTGGCCCAGTGACCTGTGGTGCCGCAGGAGCCGCTGCGGGGTCCGGGCAACAGCAGTGAAGGGCTTTGCTGCTCTCGGCAGTTTCGGTGTCGCCCTCATTGTCCATTTCCTCAGCTGAAGGAGACCCGGTGGCCTGGTGGACCTGGCTTCCTTCCTTCTTTCAGCTCAGGGGAACGTGCATTTTTCCTCCTTTGAGTCCAATTAGCAATGAACGTCCCCTCCCCAGATGGATAGCGTGGCATCGTCAGGGCCCAGCTGCGGCTTTCCGGGCCGATGGGTCTTCGTGCCTTGTCTGATTTGGTTCTGAAAGCACGTGAGGCCTTGTGGTCATTATTCCCACTTTACAGATGAGGAAACACAAGGTACGGAACTTGCCTGGGGTCACAGGGACGGCTGGATGTAAAACAGACTTCTGCGTGTACAGATTTAAAGATCAATAAGAAGAGAATTTCAAGTCTCAGCCAAAGCGAAAGTCAAGTCACTGCGTCTTGGAGACGTTCCCTTCACTCCCCAGAACGTTCCAACATGGTCAGTGAAGACACTGTGTCCCCCTAACCCTGGGGGAGAAGAGGATGGGCTTAATGCAAAGTAGGTTTCCTCTTTTCCACTGTTGGAGATGCTGGCGTCCCCCCATCACCGTCCGCGCTGCATCTGGTCCACTTCTGGGCCCCATTTGGGTCCCTGGGCAGGGGCTTCCTGTGGATGAGCCAGGATCATGCAGCGATGTGGGATTGCTCAGGGCGCCCTGTTCGCTCCAGAGTGACCCCTGACCCAAAGCCAGTGCTGGGGCGATTGCGGAAACCGAAAACAGGGCAGGTCTGAATCAGACCCTGCAGAACAATGAGACCTTTAGTGAGAATGAGGTGGGGGAAGGGCAAGGGGGAGACCAGGAGCTTCCTGAAGGATCTGCAGCGCAGGCCACAGCGAGCAAATTCAGGGGGTGACCCTCGGAGGTCAGATCACAGCCGAGTAGCACAGGCGCTGAGCTAAGTGTCCACAAAGGAGACGGACAAAGCGGCCGCTGTGGGAACAGAGTCAGTGTCCATCAAGGCTGAGTCCAGGAGCTCAGGTCAGATGGGCGGCCACGGGGGCTTTGTGCCGGGTCCCCCCACAGTCAGGAGTGTCCTCAGCATTGCCTGGACATGGGTTGGTCGGTTCCCTCGTGTTTTTCTAGGAGGAAGTTTGGTGCCTCTGACCCCTCACCCTGACTGTTTTGCTGCTCCAGAGTCCCCCACATGGTCACCTGTCCCAAGTGGATGAGTTTCAGTCACTCCAGGATGATTGTGATTCCAAACCCTTGTCATGCCCATGCTGTTATCTAGCGTTTTCTTTTAAATTAAACCAGCTCACACTTTGACTCATGGTAAAAGTAAAAAATGTGTTACGTACTTTATGGTGTTACCGACCTTAACGTCCTCTGTGGCCATAATGAAATCGCAGGTTTGATTAATAAGTTGGAAGATTTTCCTAATACACATTAAAGTGAATACATAACTATTGAAATAAAAAATGTACTCCCTCTACTTATTGGTATACAAGTTCATTGGCTTGTGCAGAGGCCCCAAATACCTGCAACTTCATGAACCAGAGGTTTGCTTCTCTCCCACATGACAGCCTTGGCATTGGGGGATTGTGGGACGGCGGGGGGGGTTGGGGGGGCGGGGGCGGGGTGCAAACTAGTTGGGCAGCTCCTGGGGCTAAGCCTCAGCCCTGCAGTCCTGTGCTCTGTCATTGACAAAGGCTGTTTTTGTCCTGCTGGTCCAAGGAGGTACAAGTCACATCAGGCAGGAGGGAAGAGGCGAAGGGAAAGTGGGGCGTACCAATGCATTTAAGGGTACACTGGGAAGGTACACACCAGCTGCAAGGCAGGATGGGAAATTCAGTTTTGGTCCGGGCAGCTAAACTTTGGGATTTCTAATGTTAAATGAAGGGGATGAGGGGTATCAAGGGTCAGCCTGCAGCCTCTGCCCCCTCTATGTGCTCCTGGAAGTCATCTGCTCTCCTACCAGGGGATCCCACCAGGGCATCCCACATTTTGTGAAAATTAGCTGATTAGGAGAGCATCCTTTCTGCACTACTGTGGAGGGGATGGGGGCTTAGGCACAAGCAGTTCCCTAAGTCATGGTTCAGGACCTCCCCCATCTTGGGAGAGCGAAGGCTGTCTATGGGGTCTGCCCACCCTGATGCACACCCACACAGCTTTCCTGCTGCCTGTGCTGAGCCAGGCACTGTGCTTGAGACGTGCATGGTATTAGACATGGAGTCAGCGTGGGTGGTGTCCAGACTCCCAAGTCACTCCACGGTGAGAGACTCGCAGGGCTCCAAGGACAAGTCAAAATAATTTGACCGAGCCTCTTTGTTTTAGAAGTTGGTCAACTGGTGTCAAAAGCTGGAGAGGGACTCATTCAAGGGCATGGGGCTGTAGGTGATGAAGCCAAGAGCCACCTGGGTCCATGGGCTCTTTCCAGTGAACACCACCGTGACCTCACTGGTCCTGAATGATCCCTTTTTACATTAAAGAGAAAAATGGTGACCAAATCAAACACCATTGAATCTTTCTGTTCCCTGCCCATCTTGTCCCAGAGACATCCACAAGTAAAGACACTTTAGTGTTTCTGCAAGTGTCTTCCAAGTCTTGTAAGAGCAAGTGCATCGTGGGGCTTTTAAGTTGCTCTGTGATCTCTCAGTGGCTGCCCCCACAGAGGAGGGGTTAGCTCTCTTCCTTCACTTGCCACCATAACTTACAGCTTCCTACATGGCTAAATTACTGTTTTCAATGACATCATAATCAGCATTTATGTCATGTGGCCAAGTAGATGTTATTTATAGCAGAGCCAAGTATGGCAATATGGTTGCATTTTCTTTCTTATACTACTTTTGATTTCTCTTGAATTTCCTTGTTCTTTTCACTGCAAAATTTGCTTACAAATATTTAGTTTTTACCAAATCCTCCAACATTTCATCTGCTTCCATATTTTTCAAGCTGTTTTGAATACAACCCATTGTAAAAAGTATATTTTACAACAAGGCCTGGCACACAAACACATACATACACACACAATATAAAACTAAAATTTCACAGAATATTCTTACCTTGAATATAAGTAATGCCCTTTGATATTTTCTACTGAGTTCTGTTATTTCACATTTTAAAATGCTGGTCAAGACTCACTGAATGGAATTCAGGCTCCATTACAGAGGCTTAATCTGCAGTTTGAGAATCAAGAAGCTTGGGGTTATCCCCCAAGGCCCAGCTTCTCCTGAGCTCTATTGACGGCAGCTTCTGACCATAGTTCGAGTCTGTCATGGGTGGGCTCTTGGGTGACAGATGCGGGCGCAAATGGAAAGCCCTATGAAGGCTTCAGTCTTTAACTCTGTGGTTGCTTTAAACTGACAATAAACAGATTACCCAGAGGAAAGTCATACACATTTATTACCGTGCACATATACCCAAGAGCCACACAAAACAGACTCATGGAGAAGCCAGATGGTTGAAGTCTTTAAAGCCTGTAGGAGTGGAGGCTTGAGGCTTTTGGGGGAGGTGGTGACAAGTTAGAAAGGAAAGAGGGGGAACTGCATGTAAACAAAGGTTGCCTTGTTATGCAGATAAAGTCTCTAGAAGAATGGACAACAACCTTTCTGAGTGCAGTGAGGTCTTCCCTGGCTGTTGGAAGAGATTCCTAGGGAGGAGGTCATGTCTATCACATTTCTTTTGGAAGTACATCCCTCAGCCAGATAAGGGAACTCCAGAGAGATCCCCCGGCCCTGTGCTTTGGAAGTGAAAGAGAGACAGGAGAAGGTCAGAGAGAGACCTGAGTTCTGAGGCCCACTTCTGAGGTCTTTCGGTATCCTTTGTTCAAAGCACTCAGCTTTGAACATTATCTTGGGGTGTTGTTTTCTGAGCCCTGACACTGAGCAACTCTCATCTGTAGAGTACTCTTTGCTCCTTTCCTGGGATGCTGAACTTTTTTCATGGAACCTGTGTTTTCTGTCTTTATTAATTTTCTGCTGTCCAAAACTACCCTTTTTTTCCTTTAAATTGAGGAAAACACCATTGAGTAACTTCCAAATTACTTCTTTTTAATTGAGGAAAACACAATTTTGAGTGACTCTCCAGCCTATTCTTTTTCTTCATCATTTCTCTAGTAACAATAAAAAAGGAGGGAAGAAAAAATTACAATAGGAAGGAGGCAGGAGAGCAAGTATGAGAACCGATGTGCACACGGCTTTGGTTCTGCATGAGGCTGGTGATACGCAGATGAAAAGCCAGACGTCCAGCTATGTCCATCCCTGGAGAGACCCTGATGATGGAATGCAATGTCCACTGTGGCTCTAAGTCAGAGCATCTCACCCCGACTCTATGGACAGTCTGGGCAGGATACAACTGTGTGAGGACTTCCCTGTGTATCCTATGAGTACCTCCTCTCCTAGCTGTGACCATTGCAAACGTATCCAGACATTGCCAAATGTCCTCTGGGGGGCAAAGCTGCCCCAGCTGGGAGCCACTGCTCTACAGGTTTGGACGCTGTGCCTGCAGTTCCATGCAGCATCACGGCCTATTGATCATGTGTCAGACGGAGCTTAAATTGGTCGATCGCATCCTCAAGCAGCCACTCCAGAGCGTGATTATCTGACACCTGTAATTTACCATCCTGGTTACGTGGGCGGGGGGCAAACGTGGAATTATGCACATCAGCAGGCCCAGGGCCTGTTTTCCATGGACTCGGTGTTCCTGCTGAGCACGGCCTCGGTCTCCCCGAGTTATTAAAGGCATGGATGCCTCAGAACTGACTCTGCCTCCACTTAATCGGCTCACCAGAAAATTACAATAAAAATCATCTGCCACTTATGAAATTGCCGTTCAAATGGATATTTCCCACCACTTGGCGACAGGCTGCTGTTTCTCTTTCTGCATCGGTATCTGAGATGCTGTCTCTGGGAAAGAGCGATCATAGATGTTGAGACGGTCCATTGGCCAAGCTGTGTCCCTGGATTGAAACCAAAGTCACAACAATGGGTCTGAAACGTACTGAGGAATCCGTTCCAAAGATGGCAAGAGCAATTTCGAACAGTACTGCGAGGGCCCTTTGGGGTCAGGACAGGTCGTTCCTGGCTATCAAGGCGTTGGGTCAGCTGAGAGCACAGGCCCCGTGCAGCCACGACTCCTCCAAGCCAGCACTGCCCACTCAGCCCGTGGAATCCCAGCCAGGAAGGCCAGTGTATCTGCGCCAGTGCCTAAAATGTCAGTATCACAAAACCAGCAGGAGGAGTGACCCGGCGGAGCTCAGCAAAGATGACATAAAACAGGCCACAAAGCTGGTGAGCCAAGGTACAGGAGGATTTGTCTGTTTCCTTCTGAGAACGGCTGCTCGGCTCACTCCACACAGCATTTCCATGCTTCATCTGTTAGCCCTGGAACGGGTCCCCTGGGAGCCACGGACCTTGGCAAGCTCCACTGTAGGGGACCCTCATGCTGACAGTCAGCTCACCCTTGTGGATAAATCCTGCCTCTTCCCTGCATCTGGAGCCATCCCCAAGAACCCGATCACACAGCACACAGGAGGGCTGTGAGCTGAGATGAAATCTGGGCATTGTCTTCGTTGTTATTAATTTAATTGTCATTCTGTCTGAGCAGTTTCATTTTTGGAGAGTAATTTGATCGCCCTTTTAGAACCTTGATCATCTCGGTGTCATGTTCCTAGAGGGAGGCATCCCTGGAAGAGGTGCTCACTGTGCTGTTCTTTTAATTAAATTCATCTGTTCCTGCAATAATGTGGATGAAACACCTGCCGTGCAAGCAAAATACGCACTTGCTCCTATTCTCAGGACCCAGAGTGGAATGGAGTTGACCACAGCGTGTGTGTTAGATGCCACTCTTCAGGCAGGTTCACTCCTGAGTCTGCACTCAGGGGACTCCCGCTGTTTCCCATCGTCGTGCTCACACCCACTCGGTTAGCAAGTGTGCATCGGAAGACGGATTTCACAGGTGCTGAGCTGCTGGGTGGGTGAGCCGGGAGGGAGATGGTGGAGAGAACACAAAGGCCGGATTTCGTTCGGTTCTTACCTGGAAGATTTGAGGTTCCAAGAAGAGAACTTTCCTTCTCTGCAGTCAGGCAGAGCTCAAGGCCGGTCCTCAGCCTTGTGAGGTCAGCTTTCCAGCTCTGTCTGGCCACTTCTGCTCATGGAAGTCATGTCAGGATGCCGGTTTGTGTCCACGGACGAGGGGCTTCCCCTGCCCCCCAGCCTCATGAGTGGCAGCTGATGCTTTCCCGTCCCCCGGGTGAACCTTGCTTCCATTTCTCACGGTGCTGAACCAGGAGCAGGGGGAGGCTGTGATCCATGATCTCCCACAAATTCCAACAGACATGTTTTATAGTTTAAAGTGGTTATATGAGTTCTTCTTTTTGGATGTTATTTGTGTGTGATCAGTTTACGTGGTGTTTATTGGGTGTTTGTGTTTTTTATAATGTCGGTTTGTGGGATCTGGGAGAAGAAGGGTTTTTAAGAGGAAGATCCTTGGGGAGACAGAAACCTTGATGCGGGAAGCTGTGAGCGCTCCACTCAGGGCAGGGAGCACATTCAGGACGAGCTGGGCAGAGCCTCGGAGGCTTCTGGCTGCCCCTCTCTGGGTGTGGGGCCTGTGGGGCGACTCCATTCAGGGAGGATCTGGCCACTTGAGGCAGGAATAAGCCCAGTAAAGCTTGCACTGCAGCTGAAGGAATGAGCCCCTGTTTGTTCTCTAAGAGGCCCCTGCAGGCGGGAGATGTCTTGAATAACCACCCGCAGGCAGAGAGTAAAGGGCTCAGTGAAGAAAGAAACCAGCTCAGTCTTTTGAGGGCAGAAACGCATTCCCCACACCCACCCTGAGCTAAGCACAGCCATGCCTGGCCTTTGTGGGAACCTGGCCAGGCCCAGCGCCTGCCCTTTGCTGAGCAGTGAGTAAGGGGAAGTTAGCCGCAGGGACATCCTTGGCCTGACTGGTCCAGCCACCTCACTAGCACGTGGGGCGGATGAAGCTCAGGGAAGCCAAGGGACTTCTTCCGGATCCCTGGGGAATAGGACCGGAGGTCCCAGCTCTTGACTCCCAAGTCAGTGCTCTCGCTACGGCCCAAGATTGCTCAGCATCTGCCAGGCCTGTGCGGGGCACTTTAGAATCATTAGCCCATTTAACCCTGACTGCCACAGACACATGAGGTTGGAATTGTACCCATTCTACAGATGAGGAACCGAGGCTCAGAGAGGCAGGTAGGAGGAGGGATGAGATCCAAACCCAGCACTGTGATTCCAAGGAGCCCTTAACTTCTATATGCTCATCAGATAAATATTCTATCCTGGGACAATTAGTATTTTCTTAGATTCAAACAAACAAACAAAAACAAAAGAAATGTTAATTGTTGGGGACATGATTCTCTAATTAGACTTTCAAGGAATTTCCCAGAACTTTGTGGGTTAACAGTGATGCTACTCATTATTATTGGCTTCTGTCCCTCCTACCTGGCCCTGCCCTAAGCACTTTCCTGGCATTCAGTTGTTTAAACGTCATCACAAACTTATAAGATATGATTTGATGCGACATCATTGCCCCTGTGTTAAGGGTGTGGAAACTAAGCTGGGAGAACAGAAATTGCTTGCTCTAAAACCCTGAACCCATGATTCCGTTTCCTTGGAAATATGCCCAGGTTGGGGATTTGGAAACCTGTGGGAGGTTGTGTTATTGAGGGTCATTGTTCTCATTCTCCACCTTCCTTCCCTGGATCTGTGTCCTCTGTCTGTGACTCTGTAGTTTGTGCATCTAGAGGTAGAATCTGTTTCCTTGTCCTGTTGATGTTGGCTTTGGTTGTCTGACTTGCTTTGGCCAATGGGATGTTAGCAGGTGTGATGTGGGCAAAGGGGTGCCATGTGCTAGCACAGCTGGTCTTGCCTGCTTGTTCTCCTGCCTTCCATCATGAAAGAAATAGGCCTGTGATTGTCACTGGCCCAAGGAAGATGGGAGAACCTTGGTTCAGCAGACGTGGACCCAGCTCTCGGCTTGCAGCCAAGAAAAGCGAGGCCTGGCTCAGATGGGATGAATCCCAGTAGACCCATGGACATGAGAATGAGAAATAAATACCATTGTTTGCAACTGAGTTTGGGGGTGTTTTGTTACACAGTGTGATTGTGAGAGTAGCTGACTGATACAAAACTAGAGACCCAACATGCTGTGATGCTCACTAGCACCCGAATGCACCTGCCCTCAGGGCCATGTTCTCCTGACACACCATGCTTTCCAGTGCCCTCAGGGCATCTTCATGTCAGATGATGGGTCCTTGCCCACTATGTCATGTTGGCCCCTGTTCCCAAGGGGCAGGCCCAAGTTCTTCTGGGCTAGTTCAATGGAGCAGCACCTCTGTGCATCGGAGGAGCTTTTGCTTGTTTGTTTTGTTTCTCTCTAATCAGACATGCAAGGGTTCATTGAGCTCTTCTAATCAGAGAAAGCCTGTTTGGCTACCATTATGTCAGTTTCTTTTTCACTTTTGCAATCTTTCACTAAACATTCGTCAAACCTAGAGCTGGCCTTTCCTGGTGACAATAAAATAGCAGGGGTGTTTGTGTCCTCTTTGGATCATGCTGACATTTCTGTCCATCCTGACATCTTCGCTGGACAGAATTCAGCTGGGTCCTCTCCTGACGACTGTTCCTGTTGGGAAGTTTCTTATTAAATAACCATCAGCATCATTATCATTGTGCGTCTTTGGGACAGCAAGAAGGGAGGGCCAAGTTTTGTCCCAGTCTATTAGGAGTCAATAGGGAAGGAAATGGGAACTGCTGACCTCTGACGGCTTCCCCAGGCAGCTCTGGCTGGGCTGCTCAGCTGTGTTGTCTCACAGTGTATGGTTTACAGCTCCCTAGGACCTCAGTATCATTCTTACCATAGGACAGAAGATGACAGCAAAGCTCAGAGAGGTTGTGCAACCAGCCTGAGGTCACACAACTACAGAATTTCCATATGGAAGAAACTTTTGGCAGTTTAACTAGAAGGGGCTTCCGGGGTGTTGTGCGCTGCCTGTTTTTCAGAGCGACCTCACTGTGTATTTGTGGTGGATGTGGAGATGAGATGAAAGTGAACAGACGGTTACACCCATGGTAATAAATGGTCATCAGCTCTCATGTCAGGACCCAGGGGCACAGGCCTGGGGAGGCTGCTGAGAGACGCCATCGTGTCTCAGCTGTTCAGTGTTCTCATGATCCCTAGTGGGTATCACCTCATCCAAGCAGGTGCCCAGTCATCCATTCTCTCCTTCACTTCTTCATTCTCTCTCCCACTCTCCCACTCACTCGCTGCTCACCTGCCACGTCTTCCAGGCAAAGGCGTCTGAATAGGACCATTCATCGGTTGGCGGCTTCTCTCCTACCCTTTCCTCTCTCACTGTCTCCACACCAGACCCCACAACCACAGGGCCTCCAAAGACTCACTTTGCTTCAACTGCTCTCCCCTGCCCTGGGTTTGACTTAAGCAATACCTTTGCTTGACCAAGCATGAAGGTTGCTGAGAGAGAAAGAAAGCATTCGTGCCTTGGTAATCCGTCTGGCCTAGGGCTGCCCATCAGCCTTTGTGTTATCCTTTGAGAACCATCTGAGGAGTGATGAGACCTATCCTAGCAGAAAGAAGACAATTGTCAGGATGGCAGGATGACCCTGTGGCCATCTCTTTACTGCTAGCTTGAAAGCATCCTCAATGCCTCAGTGTCTAGTTCTGTATATTTCTTCAATCAGAAGTTCAATAATGGGGGAACGGAAAGTAAGCAGAAAATAGAAGAAACGGGACTAATTGATCGATGAGGAGAAAGGAAGGCAGGTGTAAAAATAGTTGCTGTAAAGGTTGTTGATATCTGTTGTGAAAGCATCTGGAAGAAGCATATTCTCTATGGCCACTGGAGCTCAGTAAGATCAAGCCACAGTTTGAATACTATTAGAATAAGCTATATATAAAAATACATTTTTTGCATACTGAGGCAGTGGGGCAGATATATAGTCATTTTATTAGTGCCTTGTCTTAAGTAAATACGTTAGAACTTAGGGAGGAGTAAGGACTAGCCTCAGGTTCAGGAAAGATAGGATCATCTTCTCCCAGATCTGTAGCAGGTGTGGAATGCTCTTTGTTCTGGACTTGGAGCTGTGAAGATGAGGGTGAGAGCCTAGAGCTGCCATTTACTATCTTGCTGCAGAGGAAAAGAGTGGCCCAAGAATGGAGCCTAAACCTGAGAAATCAGAGCCAATGATGGAGAGATCATGGGTCCTGAGAATGTCATTTGACACCTGGATCTACCCATGCCTGCAACCCACACTGCCCCCAGAGTTCTCTGCTAACAGAATCAACACATTTAATTAGCAAACTTCTTTTAAAAAGCTGGGTTGAATTGGCTTCCTGTTGTTTATAATCTAAAATTCCAGACTCATACTCACCTAAAATTTCAGGAGTCATTGATTAAAAAGCAACATCATGTCCAGTTAAAATGGTTTGTCCACCAGGTTCCATAGCAAGGCTCCTAAGGACTGTGAAGTCAGATAGAGCTTATCCTTCCTGAAAATGGCATTGTGGTGACAATGGTACAATTGACCCCTTAGATATAGAGCCAGAGCCAGAGTCTTCCTTTTTTTTTTTTTTTTTTTTTTTTTGAGACAGAGTCTCACTCTGTCGCCAGGCTGAAGTGCAGTGATGCAATCTCGGCTCACTGCATCCTCTGACTCCCTGATTCAAGCGATTCTCCTGCCTCAGCCTCCCGAGCAGCTGGGATTACAGACATGTGCCACCACACCCAACTAACTTTTGTATTTTTAGTAGAGATGGGTTTTCACCATGTTGGCCAGGATGATCTTCATCTCCTGACCTCGTGATCCACCTGCCTTGCCTCCCAAAGTGCTGGGATTATAGGTATGAGCCACTGCGCTTGGCCACCAGAGTCACTTTTTATAAAAAGAATAGACACTTGTGAGGAATCATTCATGATTCCATGAAAGCAACAATTCAATATTAAACAGTAGGCCAAAAGCTTAAACTTTTATATTAAATCCAAATGAGCTTAAAACTATATTAACTGGGCCTGGCAGGGTGGTTCATGCCTGTAATCCCAGCACTTTGGGAGGCCGAGGTGGGCAGATCACTTGAGCCAGGAATTCAACACCAGCCTGAGCAACATGGCGGAACCTCGTCTCTCCCAAAAATGCAAAAATTAGCCAGGCATGGTGGCACATGCCTGTAGTCCCAGCTACTCAGGAGGCTGAGGCAGGAGGATCGCTTGAACCCTGGAGGTGGAGGCGCTGAGATTGTGCCACTGGACTCCAGCCCGGGTGACAGAGTGAGACCCTGTCTCAAAAAACAAACAGGCTGGGTGTGGTGGCTCAAGCCTGTAATTCCAGCACTTCGGGAGGCTGAGGCGGGCGGGTCACGAGGTCAGGAGATCGAGACCATCCTGGCTAACACGGTGAGACCCCGTCTCTACTAAAACAAAAAATTAGCCAGGCGTATTGGCGGGCACCTGTAGTCCCAGCTACTTGGGAGACTGAGGCAGGAGAATGGCATGAACCTGGGAGGCAGAGCTTGCAGTGAGCCAAGATCGCGCCACTGCACTCCAGCCTGGGCGACAGAGGGAGACTCTGTCTCAAAAAAAAAAAAAAAAAGAAAGAAAGAAAAGAAAAGAGGAGGTGCTGGTGAGGTCACTGGGAACCAGCGCTCACTCCTGGTGGAGACCCGCAATGCCTCAGTGCAACTGCAGCCTAGTGGGTTCAACAACATCCTTCATACCCACCTTAACCTCAGCAAATAGAACTGCAAGAAAGCATTAGGATTTGGTTTCAAACTTAAAGTTAGGTTTTCTTTCTTCCTGTTTATAACCTGAAATTAGGGTAACAAAGCGAGACCCTGTCTCTACAAAAAAATTTCTAGAAACTAGTGGGGTGTGGTGGTGTGTGCTTGTAGTTCCAGTTACTCAGGAGGCTGAGGTGGGAGGATCGCTTGAGCCCAGGATTTTGAGGCTGCAGTGAACTACAATTGTGCCATTGTAATCTAGCCTGAATAACAGAGTAAGACCTTGTCTCAAAAAAATATATTAAATTAATACATAAACTGAAATTATAATGAGAGTGATTCGAATCTCTCAAAACTAAGCAAGTTCATGGCAGTGTTATTCATAACAACAACAACAACAAAAATCTGTCGTCCAGCAATAGAAGACTACTGAAGGCAATTATCATACATCGATGTGATGGAATATTCTGAAGCAATAAAAATTTCTGTTTTGAAGCCTGCTTTATGACATAAAGAAATATAGGCAACTAGCCTGACCAACATGACGAAACCCCGTCTCTACTAGAAATACAAAAAATTAGCTGGGCGCCTATAATCCCAGCTACTCAGGGAGACTGAGACGAGAATTGCTTAAACCTGGGAGGCGGAGGCTGCAGTGAGCCAAGATCATGCCATTGCACTCCAGACTGGGCAACAAGAGTGAAATTCTGTCTAAGAAAAAAAAAAAAAAAAAAGAAGAAGAACAATAAATAAATGTAGGTGATGTAATTCTGTGTCAACTCAAGGCAGATCCTGAAGAGTACACGTTCAAATTAAATCCCAATTTTATAAACCAAGTAGAGTTCTTACATGTGCATTAAAACTACTGGATGAAGTCTAATTTTATTTTTTGTCTATTTTCTAGGAATAGTTTATACACTTTCTATTACCTTTTAAATCAGAAAATAAATAGCCTTAAGAATGAAACTATGGGCAGGACGCAGTGGCTCACGCCTGTAATCCCAGCACTTTGGGAGGCCAAGGTGGGCGGATCACGAGGTCAGGAGATCGAGACCACCCCATCTCTACTAAAAATACAAAAATATTAGCCGGGCATGGTGGTGGGCGCCTGTAGTCCCAGCTACTCAGGAGGCTGAGGCGGGAGAATGGCGTGAACCCGGGAGGCAAAGCTTGCAGTGAGCCGAGATTGTGCCACTGCACTCCAGCCTGGGCGACAGAGGAAGACTCCATCTCAAAAAAAAAAAAAAAAAAAAAAAAAAAA
>NC_045453.1:20994638-21024539 GCF_002776525.5 Piliocolobus tephrosceles | reverse complement strand
TTTTTAATCTTCACAAACTCTCCCTTCTTCGTTGGGATGCCCCAGGGCATGGACTCTGTCTCCTCTCTGTCTTGGTGGTGCCAGGAACATATCAGGGCTCAATAAATAATTAACAACAAAGACCCCCAAAGGAGTCCCTTCACTCCGGGTGGCCTGCTAAACTCCTCAAGGCTTTCCCTTAAGTGCATTTCATTTGTTTTGATTTTTTTTCAACTTAAGTGGTTGAAAATCAAAGCCAGGAGAGCGCTGTTGACTTGTGGAGAGCCAGAAAAGAGAAAAATACATGAGTGAGTACAGTCCCTGCAGGGCCGCAGCGTGGGGGCTGGACCTGGGCACCTGCAGCTTCTGAAAGTCCCTTCTCAGGAGATGGAAGGAGAGGCTTTCATTCACATCCTAAAGCAAGGTGAAGCCGCTTTTCAGTTCCTTTTTTGAAAACGGGTGTTTTTGTGCCCAGATGGGCTCTGAGGCACTATGATCTAAGAGTCAAAAAAGATTGGATGGGGTATGAAAAAACATTGACAATCCTTAGTATAACATAAGAAAGGTGGACTTGGAGATTAGAGAGAATGGCCCCTGCATCTGAATCACTGGCTAACAGGTGTGTACTGAGCACCTACCCCTGCCAGGCACTGCTCTGGGTGCCGGGACAGGACAGGAAACAAAAGAATGCCACCCCCCTCCTCACTTTCGAGTCCGGAGGACAAGCAGTAGCCATTGAACCTGCAACTGCTTGGTGTGTGGGAAGTGGGGGCTGTTCTAAAGGACGATAGAGGTGAAGGGCAAGGCCGTGTCAGGGATCAGGAGGCCTCTCAGAGGAGGCGAGCGAGCCCTGGGAAGAGCACCCCAAGCAGAGGCACAGCAGGTGCACAGGCCCCGGGGCAGGAGAGACCTTGGCGATCCTGGCTGAGGAATGGCAGGGAGGCGGGTGTGGCTAGAGCCGCGTGGCCGAGGGGGAGGTGGGAGGAGATGAGGTCACAGGAGAGGGTGTGGAGTGAAGCAGTGAGGGGCCCGTGGCCTGTGGTCACTGTATCCAGGTGGGCAGGCTCCGGTGGAGAGCCAGGGCTCTCGGGGTGGTCCTAGGGGCAGCAGCATCAGCACCCTGGGACCCTGCTGGGAAAGCCAGCTCTCGGGCCCTGCTGAGACCTCCCGAATCAGAACCTCAGGGTGGGCCTGGCCATCAGAGTTTTAACAAGGCCTCCAGAGGATTCTGACACTAGAGTCTGAGAGACCCAGCAGAGCTAGAACTCAGGCCCCAGTTTTCACTCAGGAGACAGGAGAAAGGGCAGGAGGAGCTGGGGTCCCCCTGAGAAGGAGCGCCCCAGGAGGACGCCACACAGGGTGGACATTCTCCTCCTGGGAATGTTCTCTAAGGGTTCCTTGGACAGGAGAGTGGCTCTCTGGGCTGCCTGGCATTGGAGACGCTGGGGGGCGAGTGCCCCAGGAACAGGCCTACACCCGTGACTGAGGGGCGGGGAATAAAAATCCCAGCTTCCCCTGTGACTGGGTGACTCTGAGGGGCGTCCCGTACACAGATCTCAGGCTGCTCAGCAGGATCGAGTTAGGAAGGGGATTGCAGGACAGGAACCAGCATGACTAGAGGTGGAAGAACCTTGGCATATGCAAGGCACTGTGTGTAATTCCATGGGGCTGCAGTGTAAGCTGGCAGAGAGGAGGGAGAGTGACGTGAGATGGAAAGTGACTGATGAAATGTATGTCTCCCCAGGAATGTTGGTCACAGATAAGCCCCCAGTGAAGGGACTTAGGAAGCCTCTCCCCGTTGTGTTCTTTCCCCAAAGAGTCTTCAGAGACTGGAAATGCTTGCAAGGAAGGAAGAGCCACTTTCTATCTTTGCCATCAGAAGCACAGAAGGGTGAAGCTGGGCACACCCAAAGAAGCATCTCATGCTGTCTGTGGCTGCTGCAGCGCTCCCCTGGGCCGCGGGGCAGGAGATGTTCAAAGGTCAACAGGACTTGGGAAAGCAGCTGTGAATAAAGTCCCCAGTCCTGGTCCTGGACTCACTGCACCAGGGACCCCAAGTTGCTAAACATGACTGGGTTGTAGCAAGCCTTCTCCGACATGCAAAGAAGCAACCAAGAAGAATGTCTAATTAAAGATGTGCTATTTCTCTCCTCTTTCTTCTTCAACTTTCTCCTCACCCTCAGTGACATCACAGCAGCTTCCCCTTGTCCTGTGACAAACCTTGAGCAAGATGCTTTGGGTGGGAGTCAGAGTGACATGGGAGACCCTGAGTTCCACGTGTCTAAGCCCGTATTTCCCTCCTTCCTCCCTAGTTCAAGGAGGTAACCAGGCGTGGCGACTCCTCGTGGCAGGTATGTTCACAGGACAGAGGCAAGAGCTACTTGAGAAAGATTTAGCTCATTGGAGTGAGGGGCGAGGCGGAAAGGGAAAGAGATGGAGGAGAAGATTACTGAAGAATGGAAAGGTGCAATGTTCCCCAGGTCCTAGGGATGTGCTGCACTGCAGAGGGTGGCTGTGAGGTCCCACACCTGCAAGGAGGAGTCACTGGATTCCGCCAGTGGCTGACCTGCTGACCAGAGATGTGAGCCCAGTTTCCTCTTCTGTAAAATCAGGTGTAGCCCTGTGGCTTTCAATCCTGGCTGTATGTTAGTGACACCTAGGAAGGTTTAAAGATTCCTGATACCCAAGCTGGATCCCAGATCTATCAGATCAGATCATCCGAGTAGAGCACAGAGGCACTAGAGTCGTGAATGTCCCTCAGGTGACCCAAGTGTGCAGCCAACATGGACAGCGCTGACCTAAGCTAAGTCCTGTTTACGAGAATTTTGAGACCATGAAATGCTTAGAGCAGGCAGGGCCCTAGAAATCACGTGACCCAACTTCTGCCATTCACAGGGGAGGAAACTGGTGTTCAGAGAGGCCAAATCATTTACCCAAGGACACATAGCACATGAGTGGCAGAGCCATTTCCAGTGTTCCCTCCACCTCTCAACGTCCATACGTGACTAATCTGAAGCTCTCAATTTCACAAGAGCTGGGCCTGAGACCCACATGGAATCCCTGATTTTCAGGATAGAATCCTAGGCCTCTTGGTGGTTCAGCAGGCCATCCTGTTACATGACCCTGAGGTCCCTCCTTGGAGAAAAATTCCAGGAGGCTTGAAATGTTCTCCAAGGTGTAGAAAAGGATGATGTGCCTGGAAACTGGAAAAGACTGGGCAATAGATGACAATTTGGGTTTTGTGGCTTCTTTTCCAAAAAGAAAATAAACATGGCAGAATTGCTTCTCACTGAAGGGGCATCTGGGTTTCATAAACAGACCATAAAGAGGCAAATGAAGACCCAGAACAGCCCCAAGTCAGCATCTGTCCCTGCCATCTGCTCTACCTCTATCCTCCTCCATCTCTCTCTCACCCAGGCTCACAACACGAGGAAGCGCTCTTGCCTTTTGGAAGGAGGATGGTCTTCTTCACACACACTTGTCTCTTGTCTCCTCCCACAGGTGGAGGAGGGTAAATCTGATTGGTGGGAAGATGAGACTCTAGGTTCCATCCAGTGGGTGGGGCTAATATGCAAATGGTCAAAAGAGTTAGGATGCTTTTGGCAGCAGGTAACAGAATATGCAGCTAAAAGTGGCTTATAGTCTCATGACTCAAAGTGGGGTTCGGACCAGCAACATCAGCATCAAGAGTTTGTTAGAAATTCCGAATCGTGAATTTTACCTTAGATCTACAGAATAAGAATCTGCATTTCGCGCAAAAGCCCCAAGTGATTCATGTCCACATTAAAGTTTCAGAAGCACCATCTTAAGTTAAAAAGACATTTATTAACTCACTTAACAAGAAGCCCAGAAAAGACAACTCTAATTTGGTTTACTCTCTAGCTCTAGAGTGTCAGGCCTCTGTCTCTGCATCTCTGAGATTCTCTGGCCTTCACCTTGAGGTTTCCCGTGGCAGCCATGGCTCAAGCATCACCAGCCTTTGTCCAAAACAGAGGACGGGAAGAAGAGCTGGGGGATTTTTATCCTGTGTGACTTGGGAATTCTTTCCCAGAAACCTCTAGTAGATGTCCCTTAAGTCCCTTTGGCTAGAAGGGATGACAGGCCTGCTCACAAAACAGTCACTAAGGGGAAGAGGATTACTATGCTTTGATTGGCCTTGAACCATTGACCAATCATGTTTGTCCCTTAGGGCTGAGGCAGAGCCACCTTTCCTCAGCACATTGTTTTCTACTGGAGGGGTGAACAAAAGAAGGGCTCTTTCTTTTGTTTTGTCACACACACATGTCCTCTTTCGTGTGTGTGTGTGTTTATGTGTGTGTGTGTGTGTATGTGTGTGGTCCTGCCATCAGTGCACAGCACAGCACAGTCCTCCATTCAGTGGACTATTTTTTTGCTTGGTTAAACCAGCTGTCCCCACAGTCAGGGTCCAGGCACGAGAAGACCCAAGCCACAGACTCCCAACCAATGTTGAGTGAAAGCAACAGAAACCAACTCTGGATTTCTTGATTTAACTTTTTTGAAGACATTTATTGGCAAGATATGAGGTAAGTCACAGAACTCTAGGAAAATTAAATGTGAAGAGCCAAATTCAGAGGGTCGGAGCATCAGGGCAACTCCTGGTTCTCCTATGCTGGCAGTGATTCCACTCCAACCTCTAGGGTCCTCTTGTCACTGTTCATGATTCAGGTCCCCAGAGGAGGATGGGATGGTCCTGTCTTGGCCACATGTAGCCCCCTGGATTGGCAGAGGTTGTAGTTTGACTGAAAGTCCCTCCTGACCACATGGACAGGGATGGGGAGTTTTTCACAGGAAGCCTGAGGATTTGCTCAGGCCTGGAGAGCAACCCCCACACGCCCTCCACACGTCACCTGCACAAACGCCCCTCCAGCTGAGTCAGCCTCTTCATCGCCCCTCAAACATCCTTCTCTCCCATCCTTGCTTGTGCTGGGACCCCTCCTGGAAGGCTTCCCTCTCCTGTTTGCTCTTCTAACTTTCTTGGTCCTTCAAGACTCAGATTAAACCACCCTCCTCCCCCAACAAACACCAGCCATTGCCGCTGCCCTCTCAAGGTTTCTGAACCTCAGAACTATTGACATTTGGGGCCGGGCAATCTCTGCTGTGGGACTGCCCTGCATATTGTAGGATGCTTAGCAGCATTTCTGGTCACTACTCTGTAAATGTCAGTTATGCCCTTACCCAGTTGTGACAACCAAAACTGTGTCCAGATGTTGGGAAGCGTACCTGGAGGGAAAAATTGCCCCTGGTTGAGAGCCACCTCTTTTCTGAACCTGAGTCCCTAAGATTTACTGCCATAGCAACTTAATTACATTGTGATGTTTACTTAACTTCTCACTGCTCCTTATTGCCTTCACAGACTGTAACCAGCCAGAGAAAAGCCAGTTTTGCTACAACCCACAACCCTGCACTAAGTTACCTCCCACAGTGTGGAGGGATGGCTCAGGGCAGAGGGAGCATGGCAGACCACATGCTTTGGGATTTATGTCTTTAAAGCCTCTGCCAGACTGGGAGGCTCACAGCTTAGTACCAGGTCTGGATGCAATGCCATATTCCTGAGGCAGAATGGTCTTTATGTACTTAGTAAATTAAATAAGCAGAAGGCAGTTAGCCTAAGGCTATCCCCTACGTTAAGCTCCTAAGTAACAAATTACAACCTAACTTGGTAAGTAAACAAACAGAAACCTAACTTAGGAGTTTTTTTTGTTTTTTGTTTTGTTTTGTTTTGTTTTGTTTTTGTAACAAGTAGCCACATTTCAGGCAATCAGAAACAGTTAAGTTTCAACCAATCATAGGCAGCCCACTCATCACACCATGCCCAAATAAGGAGATGCCTGGTGGTAGCCAATCAGGTGATTTCTCTACTTTGTTTTCATGTTCAACCTATAGAAGCTCACTGTCCAGACTACTGGGTGGCAGTCTCTGAACCTCTTCTGGTTCTGAGTGCTGCCCAACTCATGAATTGTTCTTTGCTCTGTTACACTGTTAATTTGTAATAAGCTTTTCTTTTATCATGCTGTAGACACTCTTTCTGGCTACATTGCCTGTCAGCATTTTCCCTGGACCCAGTAGGAACCAAAACTTGCTGTGACTCTCCAATAGTGACAGCCACCCCCTCCCACCCTCTGAGCGCCAGGAATGGCTCACAAGAGCTCTCTACATGCACTGTCTCATTCGCAATGAATTAGGTACTAGTGTCCAGTTTTTAGAGCTTGGGAAACTGAGGCATGGAGCATTTCAATATCCTATGCACATTAAGAGTGAGTAAGGGTAGAGACGGCCTTGTCCTGAGGGGTCTGAGTCCAGAGCCAGTGCCCACAGTCATAATTTTCACAGGTCACCACAGCCCACCATCTCTCTGAGCACCCACCCACATTCTTCATGCAGCATGTAACTTGTAGGAATTGAAAGTATGTTCCAGACTTTGCCTGTGTCCAATGTTAACTCATTTCCTATTTAGCGCAAAGCATTTACTAAATGAGAGTTACTGATTTAGTGTATGCACCACTTTACTCTGTCATCTCTTCACTGTTAAGATCTGCATTTTGCTCACCACCTCATCTCAGAATCTAGCAGACTTCTTGATGCATGGCAGGAACTCATCATTATTTGCCTCATTTAATTGAATTGTATTACGCTCCTTTTTACACTTCATCACACCTAACAATGTTTTGCACAGAGAAGTCATTCAAAAAATACTTGCTGAATGACCACATAACTGATCAATTAGTCACTTTTCAATTGAACAGTTTCCATTGTACTTACAAGTGAATAAAGTAAAACGACTGCAAAAGTGCTTTTATTATTGCACATTGATTGCTCCAATTAAATGGTTCTCTAAGCTTCAGAGAGCACAGTGATTCAGCTCTTCTGATTTTAAGCTCAGGTCTTTTCAGTTTTGATACATGCAGGTTTGGAAATCTGTGAAATGTGTAATGTGGATGCCGTAAAGCCATGATACTGGTAGCCAATTTAAATATTTCCTAAGGAAATTTATATCATTTAGAAATGAGGGAAAGTTCTGGATTGGGACTCAACAGAGTCAGTTTTAGGAAATTTGTTTCAGGGAGATAGCTGAAGAGCAGCAGGCTGAGAAGCCAACCTGGATGTGACACCCTGTGAGAGAAAAACTCAGTTTAATGAATGAAGCAAATCCTGGTAAAGTGCATACAGCTGATCTCAGAGGGGCTGCCTATTTTCTGACAATTGGCAATTCTATCTGTTAACTACAAGTGTGTCATGGGACAAGAAGGAAGATTGCCTGCAGCCCTCGGAGAATAGGATAGTTATCCTCTTTATTGGCACACAATCATGCTTCTAAGCAATGCTTTAGAGCTCATCAGTGGTGAGACCCTTGGGTATTTAACTATATCCCTCTGAAGGCTGTGACCCAGAAGTGTTGGGAACTATATCTTGGGGGCAGAGAGGAAAGGAAGCTGAAAAGTAGCTTTTATCCTGAGCCCATTCTTCAAAATAGGCTTTACAACAATCTTTGCATGTGTGATGGGGTGCATGTACACATATGCATGTGTTCTGGTGGTGTGTGTGCCATGGTGTGTGCATGAGTGCACATGTGCTGTGTATGTGCACATGGACAGATGTGCCGGAGTGTCTGTGTACTTGGGCATTTGTTGCCTGGGGTATGTGCTGGGGTATGGGTGTGCTAGGGTGTATGTATGTACATAGGCAGGTGTGTTGGTGTGTGCGCACATGGGCAGGCATGTTGGGGTGTGTGTGCACATGGGCAGGTATACTTGGATATATGCATGTATACTGGGGTATTTGTGTATGCCCACGTATGTGTGCATGTGTGTGCATGTGGGCATGTGTATTGAGATGTGGGCAGGTGTGCTGGGGTGTGTGCGTGTACTGGGGTGTGTTTGTCTATGTGGTCACACACGTGTGTGTTTTGCCTCCTCTATTACCATGGAGGGCCTGGAGGCCAGCTCTCTGAATCCATTTCCTCTGAGTCCTGCAGCCCCCACCTCTAGGACTTGGGGTGTTTGGTGAACTCAGGAGTGTGGGAAGACGAACTGGAGGCAGTGTCAATTAGTTTCTCAGTCTGGATCATCAAAAGTGGCTGAGATAAAAGAAATATTTCATCATGAAAACATTTAGCAATCTTAAGATGGGTCCACAAAAGGACTACATTCCGCTAACCACCGTGATTGATTCAGGGGTGATCACGTGACCCAGGGCTAACCCAGTGAGCATGTGGTATTCCCCTTCACCACTGGAATTGGTTCAGAGCTGAGCATGTGACCCACAGTCATCCATTTAGAGTGGATAGGACTTTTAATGGATGTAGTCTTGGGAATCGAAACCTCCTCTGGCCAGGCACAGTGGCTCATACCTGTAATCCCAGCACTTTGGAGGGCCAAGGTGAGAGGATCGCTTGAGGCCAGGAGTTTGAGAACAACCTGGGCCACATAGTGAGACCCCACCCCTAAAAATAAATAAAGAAGCAAACAAACAAATAAACATTTAAAAGTTAGCCAGTCACAGTGGCATACATCTGTAGTTCTAGCTTCTTGGGAAGCTGAGCTGGGAGGATTGCTTGAGCCCAGAAGTTTGAGGCTGCAGTGAGCTATGATTGTGCCACTGCACTCCAGCCTAGGTGACAGAGTAAGCCTCCATCTCTAAAAATAATAAATAAATAAAATACAATAAAAATTGACCAAAAAATAAACCTTTTCCCACCTGGAGAATGGGGAGTGCGGAGAGCAATCTGGGGCAGTGACAGCCATTATGTGACCATGAGGAAAGCCAGTGGGAATAGAGGCTTCAGAGTTGAGGACAAAGCAAGACCACCAGAAGAAATTGAGCCCAAGGCTGTGGAGCCTGCCTGAGCTTCCTCCAACTGAATTTCAGCAGCCAATACATTCCCTTTAATGTTTTGTTCAGTTTGACTTTTTTGTTGCCATTTGTAACCCCAAACTTACTAAATGATACTCTACTCACCCCTGGGGCATTCAAGGAAAGAGAGGCTGAGAAGGCTCCAGGGATGCTGAAAAAGGAATTTCTGTCGCGGGTTGAAGTCCAGGCTAGAAGCTTGGTAAGGTTTCTTCCAACTCGAAGATATGACAAAAGCCACTTGACCACTGGAAAATGGGTGTGTGTGTGTGCATCTGAGCATGTATTTTCCAACTTAAACCGGCCATTTTGGTATACCTAGAAAGGATATTTAATTATATATTTATATGCATATGTGAGAGGAATATTAAAAGAGGCAAAATACGGAGAATTAAAGAAATAAAAGGGATACGATTTTCAAACCTCAGCCAAGCTGGTGAGAAGAACAGCTTAGATGCATTTTGTGAGCTGAAGGTTCCATGAACCCAGGTGGGGCCTGATCACTTCCAGGGACGATGCTTGGCTTCTTGTTGTGGGATGGGGCACCCGTGGTCTATGGAGGAAGCTCCTGGACTACTGTTGACTAGAGTAACAACTTGACCAATGAGGAAACAGAGCAAATGCTTCAATATGTTTGCGTCACTGTTTAGGCTTGACCTTGAAGAGGGCAGGGTGGAGTCTGTCAAGCACATCCCCAAGATCAGAGGGGCTGCCAAGTTCTTCCTGTTGACTCCATTTTGTTGGGTCATCACCATGGCAACCACAGGGACCAGGGCCCTGGCCTGGCTGGCGAGTGTTTGCAGCAGCGCCTCCTGCTGGTGATTCTGGAGCATACCAGATCCATGCAGTCTGCCTGCAGTCACTGCAGCTTACCCTAGAGCCTTACTCTACCCAGCAGCAGGTTCAAATTATCTGAGCTAGAGGCCTCGATGTTGGCATAAATTGACAACATGGGACTTGCTAGGAAGCATTCTTTTGTTTAATCATAATTACTATTCAGTTCAGTTCCTCTGTTCTGGCTTCATGAGCTTAATGATATTTCTTGTATCTGCTATAAGTAGAGCCAACGCCTCCACCCACATGCTATCAACTAATTGTTGCTAAGTAACCTCTCCTCTCCCAGCCCAGATCTAAGAACACCCCATGGCTAGACTTCAGCCATGGAATAGGAGTGAAATGTAACTGCTTTCATATATACTAATCAATATGACACCATCAGGTCATCTACTGTCCCTAAGTCTGAACACAGTAAGAGCATATCTCTGTGTTTGTGAACACACCAAAACCCAGGAACTCCTGTGAAGTGTTTGTGGTTCCAAACCCAGGAGCCACACAGCCACATCACTGGGCTGGAACGAGATGCTTCTTCCAGAGCAACTTGCAGGAAATCTGTGTTTGGTCCACCTGGGGCTGGGGGCATACATCAGGGATGTTTAAAGTCTTTGTGGGAACCCATAGGAGAGAGACCACTTTTGAGTAAACTGTTTAGTAAATACAGTACACAAGCAGAATAATGCACAGTTCATAAGTGTAAAACTCAATAAATTTTCCCAAATGAAACACATTCATGAAAGGGTGTCCAAAAAATCTAGAAGGAGAATGGAATTAGCACCCAGAATCTTCCCTTCTCCCTTCTTGTCACTCCCTGTCCCCACAGGGATAATCACTGTCCTGATTTCCATCCTTGGTAATTAGCATTGCCTATTTTTAGACTCTGTACAAATGGAATCACATAGTCTGTACCCTTTGTGTTTCTTTTTCTCACTCAGCATTGTGTTTGTTACCCATGCTTTGTGTGCAGTTGTGGTTAGTTCATTCCATTATTTTATACTGGCCTATTATGGGGAAAATCACAATTTAATTATCTTTCTATTGCTGATCACTGTAGAATCCTGGAGTGCTTTTAAAGGAAAAAGGCCAATAAACAAACTACAAGACTGTAGTTTTACCCACAATCAAAATAAGCAACCCTCTTAATGCAAGCAGGTCACTCCTACTCCCTGTCACTGATTGTGAATCCATT
Source organism: Piliocolobus tephrosceles (assembly GCF_002776525.5). Classification (NCBI taxonomy): domain Eukaryota; kingdom Metazoa; phylum Chordata; class Mammalia; order Primates; family Cercopithecidae; genus Piliocolobus; species Piliocolobus tephrosceles. The sequence goes on along the minus strand of NC_045453.1, from coordinate 21,013,669 downwards.
TTCCAGGAGGCACAGCTTCTATGGAGACCTTCAGAAATTGCAGATCAGCTCTGTTCCATTGGTTAAGACCCTGCTCATCTCTGGTCTCTTTTTCCTCTAAAAAGATAGGCTTAGAACTGGACATCTTGAAGACCCCTCTGATTCTAGCATCTGAGTAATCGACAATTCTGAGAAGAGAAAGCAATTGCTTATGAGAAAGAGAATATGGATTCTTAAGTCACAGATTGCAAGCTGGCAGTACTTGTGGCATACCTGGCCTGTGCACAAGTTTTCTTTGGCCCACCCAAGAGTTTTTTTGATTTTTTAAAAATAAGATGCAACATTGTATTTAACGTAAATGATCTGGACATCGGCGGGAATAGCAGAATAAGGACCTGAAAATCTTCTCCTTCATCAATTCAGTGAGCAAACTGCCAAAGTTGTCCAAATCATTTTTTTTCATAATTCTAGGAAATTAACCAGAGGCTTGCAGCAACCGAGGGATGTTTATTTAACAAAAATGGTTAAATCTTGGTAAGATCAACAAAATTTACAGATTTTAAACTAATCCAATTATCATCTCCCTTGTCCCAGCTTTTCAAAAACCAACAGCCCTCCATTTTGGTGAGAACCAGCAGCCAGGTCACTACTAGAGGGATCAGAACAGGGTTGGAGTTCCTTCTGAGCCCCATTCCCTGCCTGGTGGTTCCCTGAAAAACCCCATTCTCAAGGCTATCTTTACTGTACTTGATTCTTAATGAACATAAACAGCCTTTTCCCCCAGCAACATTTGCCAAAACAATCAGAGGCAATTGTTTAGCATCTCAGCTGCCTACAGTGGTAGTAATAGTTGGGGCAAACAATAGACTAATCAAAAAGCATAAATGTGAAATCTGGGGACTTAGATGCCCACAGGGGGATCTGAAAAGTTCCCATGTTCTTAATCTAGAAGGGCACATACATGTGCAGGGCTGTGTGCATGCCCAGGAAAGAACTGAGAGGGTCCTAAACTCTCATCTCTGGCTGACCTTAAAGCTGTGCTCAAGCAAGAAGTGAAGGCTTTGCCAGAGTTATCAACGCATCAGTGTGAAGATATACCCCAAGAGATATGGAGGCCCTCGGCAGAGGCTGGGAAACATTCGTTCCAGGCACTTAAGGAAATCTTTCTTTAATCATGCAGAGACTTCAGTTTCTATACATGACAAGGAATGTAGACTTTACAGAATTGATTCAGAAAAGCCACTAAACAAATATCATGAACAACAAAAAGCCGAAAGCAACAAACTCTGGGGGAGGAAAAGAACCAGATTTCAAGAGCTGCCAAAAAATATTATCTAAACAATCTATTTTTCAACAAAAAAATGATCAGCTATGCAATAAATAAAGAAAGTATATACCACACACAAGAAACAAAAGCAGCCAATAGAAACTGTCCCTGAGGATGTCCGTACATAGGACTTAACTAGACAAAGACTTTAAGTCAGTCATTTTAAATTTGTTCAAAACAAACAAACATGGTTTTAAAGAAAAGCATGTTTAAAGAACTAAAGGAAGTAGGAAGATGATATTTGCCATTAAGAATAGCAATAAAAATACAGAAATTATTTTTAAAATATAAAAAAGAATGAGTTAGAAGTTCTGGAGTTGAAAAGTACAATAATAGAAATAAAAATTGACTAGAAGGTGCTCAAGAATATATTTGAGCAGGCAGTGGAAAGACTCAAGGAACCTGAAGATCAGCCTATTGAGATAATACAGTCTGAGGAAGAGAAGAAGAAAAGAATGAAGAGATGTGAACAGAGCTCACGGACCTGTGGGACACCATCAAGTGTGACAACATACACATAATAGGTGTCTTAGGAGGAAAGGAGAGACAGAAAGGGAAAGAAAGAATCATTGAGAAATACTAGCCAAAAACATTCCCAAGTTTGACAAAAACCAGCCAGGAAGCTCAATGACCTCCAAGTAGAATAAACTCAAAAACATCTACACTAGTCACATCATAATCAAACTATCAGAAGACAAAGGTAAAAAAAAAAAATCTTGAAAGCAGCAAAGGACTTGAAAATACATTTCTGAAAAGATATATAAATGGAGACTAAGCACAGAAAAGATGCTCAATATCATGAGTCATTCGAGAAATGCAAGCTAAAAAAATGAAATCCATTTCACATGCACTAGCCTGGCTGTAATAGAAAAGATGGACACTAACAAGTATTGGAAATAATGTGGAAAAATTAAACCCTCATGCATTGCTTATGAACATGTAAAATGGTACCGTTACTGTGGAAAACAGTTTAGCAGTTCCTCCAATGTTAAATATAGACGTATCATATGATCCAGCAACATATGCCATTCCCAGACATATATGTAAAATAATTGAAAACATATGTCTACACAAAAGCTTGTATATAAATGTTTGTAGCAAATTGTTCATAGTAACCAATAAGTGGCAACAACACATATGTCCATCATTTTATGAATAAGGCATAACAGATAGACAATATATTTAAATATGGATAGGTAATAGATAATAGATTTAAATGCGGTACACCCATTCAACAGCATTATACAGCCATAAAAAGGAATATAGTACTGATGCATGCCACAATATAGATTAACCTTGAAAACATCATGCTAAGTGAAAGAAGCCAGTCACAAAAGGCCACATATTGAGCAATTTCATTTATGTGATACATCCAAAATAGGAAAATTCATAAAGACAGACAATAGATTAGTGGTTGCTGGGGCTGGGAGGTGTGGAGAGGATTGCAAAATGGCTGCTAATGAGTGTGGGGTTTCTTCTTCTTTTTTATTTTATTTTATTTTATTTTATTTTATTTTACTTTTTTGAGACAGAGTCTCACCGTCGCCCAGGCTGGAGTGCAGTGGCATGATCTCAGCTCACTGCAAGCTCCGCCTCCCGGGTTCACACCATTCTCCTGCCTCAGCCTCCTGAGTAACTGGGACCACGGGTGTATGCCACCATGCCCGGCTAATTTTTGTATTTTTAGTAGAGACGGGTTTCACTATGTTGCCCAGACTGATCTCAAACTCCTGACCTTGTGATCCGCCCACCTCAACCTCCCAAGGTGCTGAGATTACAGGCGTGAGCCACTGAGCCTGGTGAATGTGGGGTTTCTTTTGGGGATGATTAAAATGCTCTAGAATTGAAGCAAGGTACAGTGGTCCGTGCCTGTAATCCCAGCTACTCAGGAGGCTGAGGTAGGAGAATCCTTTGAGCCCAGGAGTTCCAGATCAGCCTGGGTGACAGAGTGAAGCTCCACTTCTAAGTAAATAATAATAAATAAAATGTTCTAGGATTAGATAGTGATGATGGCTATGCAAGTTTGTGAATATACTAAGAACCATTCAACTGTCTACTTCAAAATGGTGAAGTTTAGGGTATATGGATTACATAACAATAAAAAAATTACCTAAGAATAAAATTAAATGATGCACAACCAAGACAGATATATTAAATTAAATTAAAGCAGAGAGAGAGAGAGAAAAAAAAAGGTCCAGATTTGAGGCAGTCATTGAAAACCTATAAAATTGTAAAATGTGGACCCATATTTTCCCACAGTAACAGTGGCTGAGGCTGAGGGGCTGATACTCCTTCAGAGGGTGCTTGGGCTCCCCAGTTTGCCTCATTCCACACTCTTCACTGTAGTCACCCGGCTTCATTTGTTTATGTTGTCATCTAGTTCCTGAGGAACCCACAGTGTGACACTTGCAGGGACAAAACCCTGGGGCCACCATGTTGGACAGCCCAGTGGCACCACTGACATTGTGTTTCCTGGGAGCAGTGCCCCAAGGACTTGACCAGAGAGGGGCCCTGCTGATCTCACCCTAAGAAGCTCCTACCAGCCTGGAATGTTATACCAGCATTTCTGAAACCCCACTCAGGCAGTACAGCGCAGGGGTTCCACGTGGGAGTGTAGGCTCCAGACCCCTGAGGTTGCAGTCATCCTCACTACAGTGTCTGGATTTGGATACTTGGACAAGTTACTTGATCTCTCTGTGCTTGGTTTCATCCTCATAAATGCAGATGATAACAAGACTGTCTCCCTTGGAGGAGTTTGGTGAGAATGTAATGAACTGATATAGGCAAAGTGCTTAATCTGCACCTGGCATAAGAAGTAAACAGTGGCTCTTGTTATTATTGCCTGGAAGACAGCACACATCAATGAGATGCGGTGAAAGCAACCGTGAGCTGCTGAGAAATGCAGCAAACAGTCCTGGTTCCGCCCCTCCCTCCCTGAAGCACCCTGGCCAAGCACCCCAGAAGGGACCCCTTTCCTGTCCCTTTTCCTCCCTGTGAAATGATAGGACAGGTCACTGGGTGACCTCTGTTTGAGGTTCCTTTCAGCCCAGACAGTCTAGGACTCTGTCATTACCATTGTACTGTTCACTAGTTGAACAGAAAACTAACCACATTAATCAGGAATGCTTTCAGCTTCTAGGAACAGAAAGCCCAGCTATAGAAACTTAATTACATAACTGTTTGTTTTCCTCAAATCATGAGAAATCTGAGGTAGGAAATTGCTGGTATTGCATCTTGGAGATGGCATCACCGAGGCTTGCACAAGCCTCTTGGCCTTTCCCCCAAGGCTGCAAACCGGCTGCTGCTGCTCCAGCTATCATACCCACCATACCCATCACATCAACTGCAGGAAGATGGGGAAGAGAGGGAAAGACAGTGACTAAATCAGGAAAGCCAAACAGTTCCAGGAAACCCACAGCAGACTTCTACGTATATTTCATCGTCCACTTCTCTGTTACCTGCAACGCCTAGCTGGAAGGTAGCCAGGGAGAGAGGGTTAAGAACAGATGATAGGTGAGCTAAGCAACAGTATTGCTTATACTAACCATGAGATAACTCCCCATAAACAGATCAACAGCCTGAGATGAGATGGATGGTAACATGGACCAAGAGTCTCCAGACCTGCTGCTGGAATAGCTCTGCCAATGACCTCCACTCTCTGGATGGGGTGACTGGGGGTGGTGGAGAAATCAGTCCCCGTCACATCTGATGAACTGAGGGGTTTCCCAAAGGAAAGCCCAGCCATTTTAGCAGAAGGCAGGAGCTTGATGCACAAAACCGGCACATGCCCATCATGATGTTGTAAAGATGGGTAAGCCAAGGGTTGTGGGGGCCCCAGGGGAAAATGTACAGAACTCCACCTTGAAGAGTCAGGAATGAAATCACTTCTGAGCTGGGCCTCAGAGCATGAGTACTAGTTCTCTAGGAGGAGAGAAAAGAAGGGGCACTTGAAGTCCCAAGATAGGAGTCCATCAGATGAAATAGTAACCGTCCCACGCTGAAGCCTTAGCTAATGAGGCTTCGAGGGCTGGCCCCTCCCACTTCTATTTCCTTAGACTTTTCCAGACCCAGGAGAAGTGCCGTGGGAGGGGTTTCTGGCAGAGGACCACCCTGGCACCTGTCAGGGATACCCTGTTACCTTTGAGGTCTCAACTCCAAGGGACCCCTGGGAGCCCACATTCAGGCAGCTCCGGGTGTGCTGGAAATTAATACCCCGTGGGGCAGACATTCACGAATGGAACATGGGATCTGGTGAGCAAATCCCTCTCCCTCTTTTCCAGGTGGACTGAACATACAGCAGCTCCTGTCCCATCTCCGAGAACATTCTGCAAGACCGTGCAGTGGGGCTGGCCCCGGTCTGTGCCCAGCTTGGTAGAAGCTTCCTTGTATTTTCTTTTCATCCTCTTCTGCTTCCTTCTCCTTTTTCCTCACTCCTGCAGCCTGGGATTGCACTTCTCCAACAAGTTTTAGCACATAAACTTTTGCCTCATCTTTGTTTTCTAGGAAACACAAGCAACTATGATTGTTGTTATTTTTCAGGAAACTGTCCAAGCTGAAATTGGATGATCCAAAGGACTTTATCCCTGAAGTTTGATGGATAGCCGTGGTTTATTGGAAACAGCACTGAACTAAGGTTCAGAAGACCCACGAGGGGTCCCAGTTTCTCCACTTAGTGGCTGCCTGTGCTTTTTTTTTTTTTTTTTTTTTTTTTTTTTTTGAGACAGAGTCTTCCTCTGTTGCCCATGCTGGAGTACAGTGGCGCGATCTTGGCTCACTGCAAGCTCTGCCTCCCAGGTTCACGCTATTCTCCTGCCTCAGCCTCCTGAGTAGCTGGGACTACAGGCGTCCTCCACCATGCCTGGCTGATATTTTGTATTTTTAGTAGAGACGGGGTTTCACGGCGTTAGCCAGGATCGTCTCAATCTCCTGACCTTGTGATCGGCCTGCCTTGGCCTCCCAGAGTGCTGGCATTGCAGGTGTGAGCCATTGTGCCCAGCGTGGCTGCTTGTTTTTAAGGAATCAAAGTGAACTCACCACACTGCTCTGAGCCCATGGTGGCAGCCAGGGACCTGGAACTCAGCACTCCACATCTTTACAATGTTCCCCGCAGATCTCACTGCCCTGACTCACAATTTCTTCCCCCAGTCTCTGACACAGTCAAGGCCATGGGTGTTAATCTGCCCATTTGACTGATCAGGAAGCTGAGCCCAAGGGAAAGGGAAAGAGAAAAGCTGGAGCCCACCAGGGTGGAGCGAGTGTGGGCAGAGCTGAGGTGCCGCACCGGAGACCCTGTCTCCAAGGCCATGGCCATGGCAAGCCACAGGGCACTGACCATCAGGGCAGCTGTGACATCACTGCCCTCATGTCCACCTGGTCCCTGGGCCAGTCCTGGTCAATGTCGACCAGGAGGGCCATTGACAGGCCCTCACTCCAGCAGATTTCTGGGGAAGTCGGCTTCCATCAGCGTGTAGAGGCCTTGCTGATCCCCTAAGTACATTCCAAGGCTCTGGGAAACTGGAGGAGGAACCACTGCCACCACCTCCAGGACTTCCGTGCGGGTGCGATTCCGAGCAGGCTAGGCTGGCTGTGGACACCTACACATTTCCTCTCTGCTGAGGCTGCGTCGGGCACAACCTACTTCAGAAAGGCAGCATCTCTCCCTTTCTGGGGCGTGGACCTGATGGAAATACCCACAGGTGGTGGCATTTGCCCCATGCTCTCAACACGTGAAGTCACTTCTGATTTCACGGGAGTTGCTGGAGACATTGGGCTCTGATTGCCATGGGCTGAGTGAGGGGAAGGCGCTGCCTTCTGTCCTTCCCAGGGCTGCCTTTGAGGGTGACTTTCACCACAACTGGAAGGAAACAGCCATAGACTGCAGGGGCTGAGCTGACTCAGTTGCTCAGTCAAATGTTTGTGAACTGTGAGCTGTTGAGGGGAGTCTGGAGAATGTTGCCTCCGGTGACTTCCCAATGAGCTCGTGATCCAGCTGAGCAGCCCAGAGGATAAAATAACTCTTTAATTCACTCTGCAGACATTTGCTGAAATCTCCTCCCACTGCCCTGTGTCAAGCATTGTCCTGGGCAGTGGGCCAGGGGTCACCGTCCTTTGCTCATGGAAATGAGAAAGCACCCAGCAGTGACACCACAGGGCTTCTCTGTGTGTTTGAGCAGCTCAGCGTTATGGGAGCAGGTAGGAGCAGCAAACCCAGGACGGGTTTCCAGGAGGTTGTGCGGCTGTGATGATGAGGACTCAGGCAGATGAAAAGAGCAGGGAAAAGAGTTCCAGGCAGGGGAAGTGCGTGTGCAAAATCCTGGAGGCAAGATGGTGCAGCAAAGTGAAGAACCTGAATAAAGTTCAGTGGGGTTTAAGCAGAGTGTTGGGGTGAGGATGACGAGGGAAGAAGGCAGGGGTTGGGCCTGGAGGAGCAGACAGTGCAGGGACTTCCCAGCCATGTTGTGGCACGGGGGGTGTCTTTAAATGCAGTGGGAGACCTCAGTGAGGTTAGCAGGGATGTGATGTGGCTGGAAGGTCCTTCTGCCCATGGTATGGGGAATGGGGAGGAGGGGCTGCCCAGGGCCAGGGTGGTCTGTTAGGTGGGTGAGGCCATCATGTGGATAAGAGAGGACAGTCACCTGAGCTAGGAGGGTGACAGCAGAGGAAGAAGGAATGGAACAGAGCCAAGAGCCATTTAGCAGCCAACTCAGTAGGACTTGGGTTTGAGACAAGAGGGAGAGGAAGGAGACAGGATTGGAGAGCTGCCCAGGGTTCTGGATGGGCCTGGAAGGGATGGGGTCACCAGTCACTGAGGCAGTGACCCCCAAAGAGCCTACTTTGGGGGTGAATTTATAGGATTGAGTTGAAGATGCCATGGGACACCCATATGGACCTGCAGGTCTGAAGCCAGGAGAGTGGTTGGCTGGTGTGGCTAAGGAGTCCCCCGTGTGTCAATAGCCCAAGGGTGGCTGAGACCCCCCGGAGGGGAACAGAGCAAATGTGAAGGCAGACTCCATGGAACCGGAGGGACGCCTGCGTTTAGGTCCCCTGCAGGAGGACGAGATGACAGAAGTTGCTGAGAAGGTCTGGCCAGGTGGAAAGAGGAAGGAGAGGAGACACGGAGGAAAGAGGCCCCAGGGCCACCCTCTGTAGACACCCAGGAGGGACTGCGCAGGTCCTTGTGGGGAGCACAGGGAGCTCCACAGGAAAGGCTCCGGGGAGCAGGGCTGGGAAGCCCAGCGGGAGTGCCGGAGTGAGTGGTGGTGAGGCAGGGGTGTGGACACTGCCTGGGAGACACGGAATTTCCTTAAAGGCAGGGATGATGGCTGCAGGGGAACTTGGGGAAAATGTATATGCTGTCATCCTTCCATATCCACAGGGGACTGCTTCCAGGACCTCTTGCAAATACCAAAATTCACAGATGCTCAAGTCCCTAATACAAAATGGCCTAGTATTTGCATATAACCTACGCACATCCTCCCATGCACTTTAAATCATCTCTAGATTACTTATAACCCCTAACAGAATGTAACTGCTATGTAAATAGTTGTTATACGGTATTGCTTAGGGAATCATGACAAGGAAAACAGTCTGTGCATGTTCAGTACAGACGCACATTTTTTTCAAACATTTTTGATCAGCAGTTGCTTGAATCCATGGACGTGGAACCCACCCACAGACACAGAGGGCGGATTGAATACGGAAGGGTAGAAACCTGTGCAGTGTCCATAGTCTACAGAGAGGCCTGGGCTGCGGGAGGCAAGCTGGGCAGGGCATTCCAGGCACAGGAAAATCCCCAGAGCTCGGGTTTACTGAGCCCATCCTGTGCAGGCCTGGATCTGAACACTGTGCCTGCAGCATCTCACTGAAGCCCCCTCCCACCCCACGAGGCGGGTCCATCATGTCACCCATTTTACAGGGGAGGAGACTGAGGCCAGAGAGGGCAAATAACCTCCCCACAGTCACACAGCTTGGAAGGGGCCGAGCCAGGGTTCCAAGGACAGCCTGCACCCCTCCCTGCTGCTCTGTAGCCTGGCTCAGCTGCAGGAGCCAAGCCTCAGGGCAGGTTGTGGTTTGGGGCACCCCGTGGCGATGTGTGCACAGGGCCAGTGAGTCGCAGGACTGGGGATGGGGGTGGCCATGTGCAGCGTTGCTGGTTTCCGTGGCAGGAAGAGTCGTGGCACCCAGGGCTGCAGACTCAGGTTCCTCTCTGCTGAGCCTCCTTTGGGTCAACGACTTGCTTCCTGATTGCCTCCTGGGCTCTGGTCTAGCAGATTCTTTCCCACCCAGTCCTGGTGGGAAACAGAGGCATGCAGGGCAGGGGTTTGCGGCAGAATTAAGGAAACTGGGAGCACCCGGAACCAGCAAGAGAGGGAGCTGCCGAGAGCCCAGGGCTGGAGGGGTGGCTGGAGGGGAGTGCATGGGCAGCCCAGGGAGAGCCCTGCAGGGAAGGGGCTGCCCACAGGGCTGCGGTCACACCACAGGGAGAGTAAAGAAGAGGCACCCCGACCTTTCCCCTCCTGTCCTTAACATTTAGGGGAGCCTCCCTTTTGCTGAACCCCAACTGGACGCCAGAGGGCAGGGACACCAGGAGATGCGGTTCTCAGGGGTCAGTTCTGGGACAGGGAGCCCCGGGCAGAGAAGGGGTCCAGGCCTTGGGGAGGGAGAATGAGAACAAGCAGCTGAAGCATCTGCATCTTGTCCCCACACTTGTGCCCCAGGCTGCAGGCACATCGGGTACCAGCCAGGGGAGAGGGAGCTTTGGAGCCCTGGGAAAGCAGGCAGGGAGGAGGAGATATAAGAGGAGCAGGAGGTTTGTGACCAGGGAGTGGAGGGAGGGAAGCAGTGACTGAGGAACACTGAGTGGGCTCATGCTCAGCATGAAGTGAACGTGGGTTATTCTAACAGTCTAGTTGTGATGCATTAATTTTTGGGTCAGCGTACACACTCTTGTTGCCAAGGTCCAACTGCCTGGCCCATCTGTGTGCCCGGCCCGGCAGCTGTCGTGGCCTGGGTTCTCCTTTGTGGGGCTTGTAAATTCTGTTCAGATGAACGCAGTGTGGAGACCTGGGAGCCTTTGTGTGTGTGGTGGGGAGCTGAGGGGAGCCCAGATAGTAATATTGAAGGATGATTCCACTTTTCCCTCTACTTGAGTTTACGAATCATTTTAGACTGTTAGGGACTGGGAATTTTCCAGCAGCTCCACCTGACCACTTACAAATTGAGAAGTGATCTTAGGTTCACATTGCAGTCACTCTCGGCTGTGACACGAAGCGTGAGTCGTATTTCATGCCTGGGCCTCCTGCCTGAAAACAGTGTCAGCTTCTGAGAAAATACAGCCCATGTACAAGGGATCATTACGATTCCTCACAAAATGAAGACGCCCCGTCTTTGTAACCCTCCCAGCCCAAAGCGAGATCTGTCTTCTGGGGCTTCCCAGCGTCGTTAGGTTGTCAACCAAAATTGACTGAGGACTTCATATTCTCCGGCTCGAGAGGCGGTAGATGATGCTGGGACCATCAACACTCAGAATGGGAATTCTAACATCTACAGGAGAAGGAAAGATACTTAACTAAAACACACACGTTTCAGAAGACACGGGTATAGCCACAACAAAATACATCATTTATTTTATTTATTTATTTTTTTTGTGAGATGGAGTCTCGCTGTGTTGCCCAGGCTGGAGTGCAGTGGCCGGGTCTCAGCTCACTGCAAGCTCCGCCTCCCGGGTTTACTCCATTCTCCTGCCTCAGCCTCCCGAGTAGCTGGGACTACAGGCGTCCGCTGCCACGCCTGGCTAGTTTTTTGTATTTTTTTAGTAGAGACGGGGTTTCACTGTGTTAGCTAGGATGGTCTCGATCTCCTGACCTCGTGATCCGCCTGTCTTGGCCTCCCAAAGTGCTGGGATTACAGGCTTGAGCCACCGTGCCTGGCCAAAATACATCATTTATAATGGAAGCACTTTCCTGGAGATAGAGACTCAGGGAACCGGAACCTTTAGCATGTTCATCTGGTACCGTGACATCACACATACATCCTTCTTGTACATTTTAAAATCTTGTCTCTGTCTACATCTTGAGGGTTCCCTGAAGAGACACTTCTCCTTGGATTTCTTTCATAACTTCTAAAATGTCCCCATGACACTTACTGCTTTTTGAGAAATTTTTAAAATTTAATTTAATTTTTAAAATTTTTATTTCAATAGTTTTTGGGGTACAGGTGGTTTTGGGTTACATGAATTAGTTATTTAGTGGTGATTTCTGAGATTTTGGTGCACCCGTCACCCAAGCAGTGTACACTGTACCCGGTATGTAGTTTTCTTTTTTTTTTGAGATGGATTCTTGCTCTGTCACCCAGGCTGGAGTGCCGTGGCACGATCTCGGCTCACTACAACCTCCACCTCCTGGGTTCAAGCCATTCTCCTGCCTCAGCCTCCCAAGTGGCTGGGATTACAGAGGTGCACCACCACACCCAGCTAATTTTTGTATTTTTAGTAGAGACATGGTTTCAGCATGTTGGCCTGGCTGGTCTCGAACTCCTGACCTCGTGATCCACCCGGCTCAGCCTCCCAAAGTGCTGGGATTACAGGCATGAACCACCATGCCTGGACCTGGTATGTAGTCTTTTATCCCTCAGCCCCTCCCAACTCTCCCCCCTCGTCCCCAAAGTCTATTATATCACTCTTATGCCTTTGCATCCTCACAATTTAGCTCCCACCTACAAGTGAGAACATAATGATATTTGGTTTTTCATTCCTGAGTTACTTCGCTTAGAATAATGGCCTCCAGCTCCATCCAAGTTGCTGCAGAAGACATTATTTTATTCCTTTTTATGGCTGAGTGGCATTCCATGGTGTATGTATACCACATTTTGTTTTATGTTTTTAAGATGAAATCCATACTTTATTTTTTTTCCAACTTTTATTTTAAGTTCAGGGGCACAGGGGCAGGATGTGCAGGTTTGTTACATAGGTAAACGTGTGCGTGGCGGTTTGCTGCACAGATCATCCCTAGGTACGAAGCCCAACATCCCTTAGGTATTCTTCCTGATGCTCTCCCTCCTCCCACTCCCCACCCTCTGACAGGACCCAATGTGTGTTTTTCCCTCACATGTGTTCATGTGTTCTCATCATCCAGCTCCCACTTACAAGTGAGAACATGCGGTATTTGGTTTTCTGTTCCTGCATTAGTTTGCTGACAACAATGGCTTCCAGCTCCACCCATGTCACTGCAAAAGACATGATCTCGTTCTTTTTTATGGCTGCATAGTATTCCACGGTATACCACATTCTCTTTATCCACTTGTTGGTTGATGGACATTTAGGTCGGCTCCATATCTTTGCAGTTGCAAATTGTGCTGCTGTAAACATGCGTGTGTATGTGTCTTTTTCATACAAAGTCTTCTTTTCCTGTGGGTAGTTACCCAGTAATGGGATTGCTGGATCAAATGGTAGTCCTACTTTTAGTTCTTTAAGGAATCTCCATAGTTTTCCACAGTGGCTGTACTAATTTACATTCCCACAGCAGTGTAAAAGTGTTCCCTTTTCACCATATCCATGCCAACATCCATTTTTTGACTTTTTAATTATGGCCATTCTTGCAGGAGTAAGGTGGTATCTCACTGTGGTTTTAATTTGCATTTCCCTGATGATTAGTGATGTTGGACCTCTTTTCATATGTTTGTTGGCCATTTGTATATCCTCTTTTGAGAAATGTCTATTCATATATTTTGCTCACTTTTGATGGGATTATTTGTTTTTTTCTTACTGATTTGTTTGAGTTTCTTGCAGATTCTGGATATTAGTCCTTTGCATATCACTTATTTCTTGACTTGTCTAGATTTTGACAGATGGCCAGAAAGACTCCTTTTTTCTGAATTGGGAAAAGTTCTACTAAAGGAAGATCCTTCTTGGAGAGCATCGGAGAGTCATTTGTCTATTATTTTGGTCTTTTCAGGGATATGCTGAGTGTTGCTTTTCTACTAGTTACAGACCCCATATCTCTGCCCACATGTATGCCAAAAATTAGGCCATTCCCATTCCAGTGACTCAGCAGTAAAGAAGTCACCCATCTCGGGTTTAAAATTAACTGCAATATGCGAAAGAGACAGTTCCGCCTGGAGGGGAGGTAAGCGGTAAGCACATTTTGCAACATAAAAAACATTCTGGGATGGAAATCTGGAAAACTGGAAAGTGGAGGAAGCAAGAGCTGCCAATTTAGGGGCAGAAAATGTTATGTAGCTTAAAACTCTTTAGGAATATATTATCAAAAGATCTTTTCCCTGTGATGTTATTTTGGGAATCTCTTTTATACTGGCTGATGGGCTTCCACTTAGCATTTCACTGACTTGAAAAATCACAGCGCTCAAATTACAGCCTCTTACAAAAAAGGGAGCAGGTCTGTGAATGGTGCCTAATCAATACATTCATTTCTATACCCATCTCCGTCTTATCTCAGAGGATCGGGGTGAAAATGTTCATGAGTGATTTACTTTGAAATCAAAGATGAAAGGAGTGAGCCCGGGCGTGTGCTCTTCTCTTCTTCTTTATCCTCTTCTTCCTGGGCCATCCACTGTTGGAGGAGGTGGCTGGACACTGCCTGGCTCAAGAGTGGTGAACTTGACTGACCTGCTTTGAGGTTTCAGAAGGACTGAGAAAACCAGAAAGACTTGTGCTTTCTGCTATTGACGGCGAGAGAAAACCAGTCTCTCAATGTGCCCCTGACCCAGTGCCTTTGTCTATCCATAGCATGAGATGCTTCTTAGGAGCCCATTTCCAAGAAATGCAGACAAGGAAGGGCTCAGTTTAAAAACACACAGATATATTAGTTTTTGCCATCTTGTTAATATGTAGCACAACAACCCAAAATTCAGTGACATACAACAACAAATGTTTATTTTCACACTCAAGAGCCTATAGTGGAAATGGGTTTGACTGATCCTGGCTCAGGCTGCAGACCAGTTGGGCTTGGCTACAGACTGTTAAGATCATCTCAGTTCAGTTTTATGCCTCTCTTGTTCTGGGACCTTGGCTAGAAGAAGAACAGTTGCTTGAAGAAATACTTACATGTGCAATTTGTGTCGGATGTACCAGCTTTGCTCAGGTGGATTCTATGCAAGTCTTCTCACAGGGCTCAAAGCAAGTTACCTGACCAAGCTCAAAGTGTTTGGGGGTGGGACATCCACTCTGCACATGCAGGAGGGCCCTGCAGAGGTACATGACAAAAAGTCACAGTGTATAACCCTCTTACAGAGGCACGTAGGATTAGTATCAATTACCGGATATGCCACAAAAATCTGCCGCCAGTGTATCTTCCACAAAGAATGCTTTCCCAAAATAGCTTCATAAGTGATCCACTTCAATTGTCTCCAATTCATGGTATGAGCGGCTTTGAACTGAAGTAACAGAAACCTCCATGGGAACCGTTCCTATAACACCCATTAAAGAGAATGCAGCCCCGGAAGTGACTGCCATATGGGTTTGTCAGGCTCAGCTGGGAGTTGTTTCTGGCTGGTTAATTTTCTCTCATTAAGATTTTTAAGTGATTATTCAAGAATAGCTCAACAGAGTTAAAACTACAAATGAATTTCCTAAGGAGTCAAACTGATATGTTAAAATGAATATTTTTGTATCCATTAGTATAAATTTATATGCATAATGTCCTTTATTTCAGCCAATATCTCCTGATGGGTAGTACCCATTCACTGTAACATGAAAAATAACTGTAGGCATTATTTGGACAGGTTTTGTTGTTGTTGTTTTGTTTTTGTCTTTGTTTTTTTTTTTTTTTTTTGAGATGGAGTTTCACTCTTGTTGCCCAGGCTGGAGTGCAATAGTGTGATCTCAGCTCACTGCAACCTCTGCCTCCTGGGTTCAAGCGATTTTCCTGCCTTGGCCTCCCGAGTAGCTGGGATTACAGGCACCTGCTACCACGCCTGGCTGATTTTTGTATTTTTAGTAGAGAAGAGGTTTCAACATGTTGTCCAGGCTGGTCTTGAACTCCTGACCTCAGGTGATCCACCTGCCTCAGCCTCCCAAAGTGCTGGGATTACAGGTGTAAGCCACCGTGCCTGGCCTGTTTGAACAATTTTTAAGTTATGTTTATGTCCTTATAGTGTATTAGTCTGTTCTTGTGCTACTAATAATATCAAGTGTTCTGTTTGAATATATTTATTTACATAATACGTCTTATTAGTAATTTATAAACAAAAGAAGTTTAATTGACTCACAATTCAGCATGGCTTGAGAAGCCTCAGGAAACTTACAATCATGGCAGAAGGGGAACCAAACATGTCCTTCTTCTCATGGCGGCAGGAAGGAGAAGTGCAGCGTGAAGGGAAGGAAAAGCCCCTTATAAAACCATCAGATCTCGTGAGAACTCACTCACTATCACGGGAATAGCATGGAGGTAGCTGCCTCTGTGATTCCAGTACTTCCCTCCAGGGTCCTCCCACAACATGTGGGGATTATGATAACTACAGTTCAAGATGAGATTTGGGTGAGGATACAGCCGAACCATATCATATAGTAACCTTCAACTTATAGCAAATAATAATAGTTTTACTTTTATAGTGGTGATATCGAGTGTTCTGTTTGAATATATTTATTTACGTGAAAAAGTGAGTCAAATTAAATAAAAAAGTAAAACATAGTACAAGTGTGGTATAGATAGGGGGAAAATTTTGAGGAAGTTTTTGAAACACTTTCCTGAACGCTATGCAGATGTGCCATGAATTTAGGTGACCAGTGTCTCTTCACAAGGATACCTGTTATCATTTTCCTTCTAGAAGTAGCCACACATTTCAATCTGCTCCTCTGGTCCTCTTGGTGTGCCTCATCACCCTCTTCACAGGCTTCATGGTGACTATATCAGTCCCATGGGCCACGTTTACTTCTTTGTCTCTGGTCATCTCTGGAGGCCCCTGTGGTGGGCCATGATGTCAGCACTGGAGATTCAACTAACAGATAAGATTGCCAGATTCAATCCAGGACCATGCAATATTTAAACACTCATTGTGTAACTGGGCAGGCATCCTGTGGTAACTGGTAAGTTCTCTCTCCTCCTTCCTTCTTGCAGCCTGGCTATTCTAAACAGCAAAACATTGCTTCAAAAGCTTGAGTCTGGGTTCTTCTGCTGTAACAGCAGTGAATTTGAGCCATTAGAAAATTCTATGCCTTTGGACAGAGATTGGATCACAGGTGGACATGTGAGACTCAATTCTGAGACTTTTGTTGAAACCGTGGGACAGAAAATTTATTTTTCTCTCAGAGCTCCTGAAGATGTGAATAGGCGCTAGGACAAAAGACCTTGCCTGAGAATGGGATTCACAGAGAACAAGTCATACCTAGGAGGTTGGGGGGCAGGGGGTATCACTTCTTGATACTATCATTTGAGTACCTGGATCCAGCCATGCCTGAAGCTGTTGTTCTTGAACTTTTTAATGATATGAGCCAATTACTCCTCATTATACCTTTTTTAATAAGATAAATTTTTATTTAGATTCCATCAGTTGGAATTAGGACAGTCTGACTAAAACAGACCAACTTGGGAAAGATCTTAGATTCTCTGATACATGCTAACTTACTGGTAGGAGACTTCAACTATAAGACCACACAGAGAAAATCCCCCCTGGTCAGAACAAAATATTCCCTTTTAATTCAGACTAATTGGGGTTTTCATTTTAACATTGTTCTCACTTTTGCAGGACTCAAAGTAGACCGTGGTGTTCATTATGATCCCCTGATGTTGTAAAAATCCAGTGGCTTCCTATGAATATGGAGACTTCACAGGCTGAACCATGCCTGAAACACGTTTGTCTCTTTATCCTTTATCTTTTCTTATAAGACAAAGAAAATAAATACAACATGTAAAATTATGAATGTTCATCAGAAACAGATACATAAGATGAAAGTTAAAATCTTAAGTTTTTGACATTACAAAATGATATTATTTTGTCTGGGCTTCCTTTTTATAATCCAAGTGCTTTCTTCTCATCCGTTGTGAGATCAAAAATTAACTTTAGTGTAGCTTTTTATTCCTTCCTAAAGACTGGCTTTAATTCTCCCATGGCTCCATGTCTACTAAAGACATTTGAAGAGGATGCATTCAATGTTTGTAACAATGCTTAAAAATTTTTCTTAAAAACGATTTTAGTTTTGGCAAGATTTAGAACCCATAAACACACACTGATATGCATTCTCTTACTATTTGCACATCTCCTTAAAACCCAGTGATTTTCCTTCTGTTTTAGAGTTAGATTTATGCCCATTCTTGTTCATCTCGTAGTTTGCTGCCACAAAACAAAAATCAGTTTAAAAAGAAAAAGCAATTCCTATGTCCTTCTCCAATAACCTCTGAATATATATATATATATCGTATATATAAATGACAAATCTGCTCTGAGTTTATGAAGCCTCTTTTTTTCTGGAAGGAATAAAATGGACCTTGAAAATCTATATCGCAATGTGTCTATCACGGAGGAGGAAAAGGCCTTCAGACATTCATAGCTTCACATTCAGGGCTGCCAGGAGCTGCAATGGTGAGAAGCAGGATTGCATCCTTCCCATAAGAGAAACAGGCACCTTCAGGCAGGATCTTAGAAAAGTGTAGAAAAATGGCTTCTTCATGGAAGCTGGAACTTTGCTTAACGTGAATAAGGGTGACTCACTGCTTTGTGAAATTGTATACCTGTAATAATAAAAGAAGCCCTACAGTATCCTTTTTTTTTTTTTTTTTTTTTTTTGCTTTCCATTCTTTTTAGCTGGGGAAAATGTACAATGACTCCATAGTGGGTTCCTGATATTCTTCACACAGGCTGACTTTCATCTCAAGATGCTGGGACCCATCTTGAGGACCTCTTGCCTTGTGGCTGCAACATAAGAGGCAGCGTTGATTCTTCACCTCTGTCTGACTTTGGGTCCTACAGAGCAGGCGGCTGTCTGGGGGCTGGTGGACGAGGCCCCAGCAGGGTGAGCACATGGTCTCTGGGCCTCCTGTACCAGGAAACCAAAGCTTTACTTTGCCAGGTTCCCGCTGCTCTGGCTCCGTCTGGAACTCCCATGAACTCACCAAAGTGTCAGTCCCGCCCTCCTGGCAAAGTCAGGGCAAGTCCTCCAAAGACCAAGGCCAACCAGGAATGAATCCTTTATCTGGCCAGGAAATGAAGCCCAAGACTTTTCTGGGGGGGGCTGCTTTGTTGGAGAAAGGCCTGTGGGAGGGAGCCCTGGGGACACAACCTGCCCTGCAGGCCCACCTCTAACCTCGGAAAGTTCCCCACCTCCTGTGCTTCCCCAGCAGGGAGTGGGCTAAAAGCAGCTCTGTCTTCACAGGTCCTGGGAAGCATGAACTGGTTGGTGCGTGCTGAGCATTGCAAACTGGCACGTGGTAGGGCTACCCTGTCTCAGTTATTTTTATGTTGGTAATTATTATAGCCAAAGGGGAGTTTCTAGTGCTGATCTGAGAAAGTTACCAGTGCCCACAAAAGGGAAAAAGTAGACAGAGGCTGAATTCTTAGGAGGATGCTCTTGTGCCCAATATCCAACATCAAGGACCACTCATGACATAAAAGCTTAAACAGGCAAAACTGGCTGAACATGTGGTGCCCCGTCAACAGAACATCAGAACAGATCTGTGAATCTTTTGTTATCTGAATGTTCAGAGTCCTCTCTCTCCTTTCTTACCTTCTCCTTCCTTCCTTCCTTCCTTCCTTCCTTCCTTCCTTCCTTCCTTCC
>NC_045453.1:20972164-20994628 GCF_002776525.5 Piliocolobus tephrosceles | reverse complement strand
TCCTTCCTTCCTTCCTTCCTTCCTTCCTTCCTTCCTTCCTTCCTTCCTTCCTTCCTTCCTTCCCTCCTCCCCTCCTTCTAATTTAATTTACAAGATGACTCAGTCTCTCATGCAATCCCTTGGGTCTCCTGAGAAGTACAACAGCCTGACTAATGAAGAACGTGTCCTGATTAAGCCGGGTATCTGAAATCTTGACATTTTTCTGCAGTTCAATTTATTTCCGGTTGATAGCCCAGGCTTATAGGGAGGGTTGGGGCTAAGAAAGCACAGCCTTGTTCAAATGCAAATGGCAATCTTGAAGGACTCTGTAAGAACGCCATCCTCTAACCGTTCTCCCTCCTGCAATTGAGGGTGCCACTGAGGATGGTGACAGGCGCGACGCTCTCTGAAGGAATTGTTCCACTCCTGCCAGTTTCCTTCATAAATCCCGGGCTCGGCTCTGCCCAGGCAGCAGCAGATCTGGGTCTTATGCTGTTCCGCGGTCTGCCTGGGGCTCAGTCCCTGGGTTGGGCCTGGTGTATGGGAACCAGGATGCTAGTCCCTCCGTACCCACAGCCTCCTGTCCAGAAGGCCCTTGGGAGGGCAGCCTGGAGGCTCAGTCATTGGTGCCTCTCAGGCTTTCAGATCTGGCAACTTTTCAACAAAGCCGCAGAAGACACTTCCCAGTTGGTGGCGCCACCAAATGCCCGGTTCCTCAAGCCAGTGAGCAGGCGGCATCCTCAGGCCCTCCCTCGTCTTCCAGCTGCCCTGGAATCCGTTCAATTGAAAATGCACCCCTGTCTGTCCACTCCTCTCCACACCCTGCTGCTGTCCCCGAGTCTGCACCTCTGTCCTCACCTGGGTCATTACAACAGCCCCCATGGGCCCTCCTGCTCCCACTCCTCTTCCTATGCCTGAAATCTACTCTCTGCACCCACCCAGAGTGAGCTCCTGAAAATGACCATGTGACCCTGAGCGGATGTTTCAGCGGCTCCCACTGCACTGGGAACAGCACACTCCACCTCCTCATCACCTCCTACAAGGCCCGGCAGAGCCCTGCTGGTTCCCCAGATCACTTCCTGCTACCTCCCGTCACTCCCCCATCCCAGCCGCACTGACCTCCAGTTCCTCCTCCTACTCCCCAGTCCTCCTGCCCTGGGGCCTGTGCACCTGCTGCTCCTGTGTCCTGGAATGCTCTTCCCACAGCCGCCCTGTGACCTGCGTCCTCTTGCCTTTTGTTCTTCACCCAGGTGTCACCCACTCAGAGAACGTCCCTGACCTTCCCAAGGAAGCCCTCTGCACTCCAACGCCATGTCCCCATGACCTGCACAGAACTGTCACCATCTGGAATTGATTCCCTCTCTTGCCGTTTTGCTATTGTCATTTGCACCCACAGGAATGTCACCCGCATGAAGAGTGGAATTTCATCTGTCTGTTCGCTGCTGGATCCCTGCTCTAAGTAAGAAAGGGCCTGTGGCAGAGTGAGCTCTGGATGAGGATTTGCTGAGGAATTGAATGCAGGAAAGACTCAGAGAATGGAATGCTGAGAATTCTACAATAAATATTTGGATCCTAGCGTGTTGGAGTCAGGAGAAGCCCTTGGAAGACATTTAGGCAAACCCATTCATTTGCAAAGGAGTAAACTGAGGCTGAGGAGAAAAAAGTGACTTGCTCCACATCCCAAAGCCCGAGGGTCTTCTCCCTGCTCTGATGGGAGATGGGCCCCCTTTGTGCTGTTGTGTGTTTAAGGGTGACGTGTGGCTGGAGGGTGAAGGGGCTTCCTCTGCTCTATGACTGGTCGCTTACGAAAATAGGGACAAAAGGCACAAGTTTGTTAAAATGCAAATGACTGAATGCAACCTCATTTAGGAGAGACAGAGCTGTTGTTCGGATTAACAGAGGAACAGAGAGGCTGCCCTGAGGATGAGGAGATAAGAAGGGGCTTAAAGGTAGATGAGCCCCAAATGTGACCTTCAATTCCTGGGAGGCCATAGGCAAGGACACAGCCAAGGCAAAACCCTCCAGAATTTCATTCACAGACAGAAACATTCACTGACCACCCTCCCGGCCTGACATCTTTCCAGAGACAAGTCCGAGTGTGTGTTCCCGGCCGAGACCCTTCCTTCGGCTTCTGTGTTAGCTTCCTGGGTCCGCTCTAACAACCAACCACAGACTGGTGGCTCAAACCGTCAGGACGCTTTTCCTTACAGTTCAGGAGGCCCGAAAGCTGGAGGCCGGGAATTTGCAAGGTTGGTCCTTCTGGAGGCTCCAGGGAGAACCTTCCCCGCCTCCTCCCATGCTCCCGCGGTCCCTGCAAACCTCGGGAACCTTGGCTGGCAGATGCTTGGCTTTGATCTCTGCCTCTGTGGTCACATGATGTCCTCCCTATGTGTCCTCACGTGGCCTGCTTACAAGGACACAAGTCACTGCATCCAGGGCCCACCGTAATCCAGTGTGGCTTCGGTTTTACTTAACTAAGTACATTTGCAAAGGCCCTGTTTCCAACTAAGACACACTCTGAGGTTCTGGATGGACATAAGTTTGCGGGGGACATTCTTCAGTCCAGGTCAGCTTCCCATTACCCCCCAATTAGCATCCAAACCCCTCCCATGACTGAGGCTGCAGGGCGGATGTGGGTGAAGGTGCAGAGCTGGATGCCCAGGTGAGTGCCCAGCTGGTCACCACCCCATCTGCCTGTGCTCAGCAGGTCAGGGTCCCAGCTCTCCACTACCTGCAAGAGAATGGCACACCCCCTCCTTGCCCTGTGCTGTCCCAGGGCCCCCTCCTTGCCCTGAGCAGTGGTGGGGGCTGGGCCAGGTGACCTGCTCTGGGAGACGCAGCGCTTGTGGTTCTGATGCAGGTGGGGGCTGGGGATGCGCCTGGGGCTCTGGTTTGGTTCTGGGCTTCTGCCATTCACCACAAAACGACCCTGAGGAGCGGCTGCCCTGAGGCTGATGAGAGCTCCGCAGGGTGTACTTGAATGGGATCCCGGGGCCCAGCCCCGTGCCTCTCAGCAGGAAGCAGAGTCGCCCAATGGAGCCCAACAGAGCCTGAGGGAGCCCAGCTCAGGTCAGCTGAACCCCGACGACCTGCAGCCCCAGTAGCTGAGAGGTGGCGGCGGTTGTGCATCACTGAATTTGGGATGGTTTGTGATGGGGCATTACTGTGACAACAGCTGAGTAATACAGAACTTCCCAGGAGGAAGGTTGCAGAGGATGATGGGACCAAGGGGGATGGGCAGGAGTCTAAGCAGGCGCTCAGGGAGGCCCCTTTGAGAAGGTGACATGGGGCAAGGATACTGAAGGAATAGGGGTCTCATGGATTCTGGGGGAGATGGTCCAAGGCAGAGGGACAGTCAGTGTGGGCCTGGATAGGTGTGTGCTGAGTATCTGAGGGGCAGGGGCCAATGTGGCTGGAGGAAGATGGGCGAGGAGGACCCCAGGGGCTGAGGTCAGAGGGGATGGGACTGGATCTGGGCGTGACCTTGCATGCCACTGAAAGGGCGCTGGCTGCCACTGTCATGACCAGAGCCTCTGGGCAGGTTTTCACAGAGGTCAGGCTGACTGCACTTGCGGGTGGATTGAACAGCAGTAGTAAGAGGACAGCATGCATGGATCAGGGAGGACTCCCAGGATGTGAGCTGTGCAGCTGGAAGAAGGGAGGAGCTCCTGACTGAGGAATGGGAGGTTCGGAAGGGCAGCCTTGGTGGGGAGAGATGCCGGGACCTGCAGAGAAACCCCCTGAAAAGAACGGGGCTGAGCCAGCTTTACCCCAGGCTCAGGGCCTTCCTTCACTCTGTCAGGACGGTCCACTGTGCTGTCACCCAGAGAGTGAAACCAGCCTGACTTTGCACTTGTATCTCTGAGGGATAAAGGTCAATGTCACAGCAGACTCCACTCTGATGCTGTCTTCAGGCCAAAACCTTAATATTCAATGAGAAATCTGCATTGATGAAATTTTCATTAAAGGAACTTTATCCCTTTCATTCCCCTTGTTATTTGTGGCTTTGAGTATCAGGCTAATTTGGGTTTGATTACCCCAATGATCTTCAGATTGGAGCATTGTTAAACATTTAGATGAGCAATGATGAGCCTGAGCCTCCCCCTCCTCTCCCAGCCGGAGCACAAGGGGCTCTGCTAATGATCACAATGGATTTGGGGCAGACACGGGCAATTAGAGAATTATCTATAGTTTGAGGGAGATTTGCCTTCAAGGGAAATTAGCTACTTGGCTTCCAGAGTACACAATTTAATTGATAAAATGCATCAAAAGAAAATTCCAGTTCCACCTCCAGTTTTACATCTAACCACCTGTGCGAATGCCTGAGCAGTCCCCTTCTTCTTTCTGTACCTCCCCTTGTCCCTATCTGTAGAGTATGGAGGGCTGGACCAGGGCAGAGGCTTCAATATGGTGGACTGTGGGCTGAAATCAGCTTAGAGAGGGCCTCTACCCAGCAAACTGTTTGGTTCATTTGTTTCATGAATGTTTTCCCAGCACTCATGATTTTGAGTTCTGTGTGTTTCATGGATGATAACTTGTCTAAATCTCCCAGCATGCCCTGCGATTGGCATACTTATCTTTTCCATTTTAGAGATGGGAAAACTCTGACCAAGAGGGGTTAAATAACTTACACCTGCTAGGCAGAAGTAAGGCAGGACTTAGACCCAAGCAGTGTGACCTCAGAATCTATGCTTTAACATCCATGCTGCAATCCTTCAAATTTCTTAACTTTGATTATGTTTTTCAAGGACCGTGTTTCAAAAGTAAGTAGGTACCAAAATTTAAAACATTTGTATTTTTCTATAAACTTAGAACCTACAAATTGAGAAAATGGAAGCTCTGCATAGGCTTTCTGTGTTTGGCCATCTCTGGAATATTGGCATTTTGGACTTTCACGAGGCCCTAATAACTAACGTGATTTAGCATTTATCTGTTTTGAGAGATGGCAAGTTTCAAAAAGATAATGTCGTCTTTCAAAAAGACCCACGGAACAACTAGCAGGATACTGGGGAAAAGACCTATTTGAAAGTATCAGAGAGAAATTTTGGCTGCCAGGACTTAAAGGACCAGGGCCTTAGAGAGAAGGGAAATGCATTGATCTAATAAGCCTGACATTCTCAGCTTCTTTTCCCTTTTGGGAATTTGCCAGTTTGTAAATAAGGGGAGCTATGAGTCACAAGAACTGAGCTTTTCAGCAAGTTATGGTTCTGGGGACACAAAACTTGATGTTTGGGGCTACCAAGAAAGCTAGGGTCTGAGACCCTGAGATATTAAAGAAAATAGAACCTCTAGCAGTGAGGCTGCTTTTCTGCAGTACTTTCCTTTTGCAGCATTTATACATTCCTAAGTTGTACAGAGACAGAGTGAGAGACTTGAAGCCAATCTGAAGCTGTGCAGCGGAGAGGCTAAGAGATGAAGCTAGGTTTCCCCCAGTATCATGATGCCATCGCAGCACAACTTGGAGTTCAGGGATTCATCACTAAATAACTGGAGCCATGGAAAATAAACAGTGGTTTCTGCTGAGTACCTCAAAGTACTCGATCTAGGGAAGGAACAACAAATCAAATAAAACAGATTTCAGAAAGATGAAAAATCAGCCTTGAATTATTACAGTTATGGTAATCTAGCCTCACTATAGTGGCTGTCCGGAAAAAAAAAAAAAAAAAACATTAAATCTTCCCTGGGGAAAGGTACATCATCCAGAGATGCGATATTTAAAAAGAATGTCCCACATTCATAAAAATATTATGAGGCATATCAGAAATAAGACCAAATAACCAAAACCATACAAAAAAAGACAAGGAAAACTCACAGATGATTGGCTAATGAGGCTATCACAGATAAAATTTTTAAAAATCTATTATTAACATGTTCAATAAAAAGATGAAAAGATGGAGAATTTTATTAGAGAAATGGAATATGTAAAAATGAATTACACAAAGAGTTGCCAAATGAAATGTCGAATAACTGTAAGTGAAAATACAGTTGGTGTAACAGCAGATTAGCCAAAGCAGAAGACAGGTTTGCTGGAAATAACCACATTGAAACATGAAGACCAGAAAGACTTGCAAATACACAAAAGAGCATTAGACCACAGGGAGCATGATTTTAAAAAGGTCTAACATATGTGTAACTTAAATTCAAAAAAGAATGGAAAGAGAAAGCCAGGAACAAGTGCTATATGAAGATATTCAACTGAAGATTCTTCAAAGATGATGGCACATTAAATCACAGAATCACAGAATCAAGAACCCTTAGCAAGATAAAGAGAAAGAAATATATACCTAGCCACATTATAATAAAACTGCTGAGAACTACAGATATGACTATTAAAAGACAAACAGTAAGAAAACAGCTAACTTGCCAACAGGAACAATTGAACCAGAAGATGATGGAATGATATATTTAAATGCTGAAAGAAAACAACTGTCAGTCTAAAATTCTATGTTATTAAAAATATCCTTTGAAAGTGATATAGTTTCATATAAGCAAAAATGGATAATTTATTGTCAGCAGATATGCGTTAACATAAATACTGAGTGCAGTTCTTCAGTCAGAAGGAAAAATAATTTTAAATGGAAAATGCAATAAAAATGAAGAGCAATAGAAAGGGCAAATATATTGGGAAATTTAAATTAATCATGAGTGCACAGAACAGCAGTAACTATTAGCGGTGGAAATTTATATATAGAATTAAGTTATTTGACAAGAATAATACAACAGTCAGAAGGAGGTTAAATGATTTTAGAGAGTTCTGAAGCTCTTCCATTGCCCAAGCGGTAATATTGTGGTTTACAGAGGCTCCAGTAAATCAGAGATATATGTTGTCATCTGTAGGATGTTTACTAAAGAATAGTAGGATTGGGTGTGGTGGCTGATGCCTGTAATCCCAGCACTTTGGGAGGCTGAGACAGGCGGATCACTTGAGGCCTAACTAACATGGCAAAACCCTGTTTCTACTAAAAATACAAAAAATCAGCCAGGCGTGGTGGTGCACACCTGTAATCCTAGCTACTTGGGAGGCTGGGGCATGAGAATTGCTTGAACCCAGGAGGCAGAGGTTGC
Organism: Piliocolobus tephrosceles; assembly: GCF_002776525.5. NCBI lineage: Eukaryota > Metazoa > Chordata > Mammalia > Primates > Cercopithecidae > Piliocolobus > Piliocolobus tephrosceles. Next base: position 20,987,584 of record NC_045453.1, on the reverse strand, counting down.
AGTGAGCCGAGATCATGCCACTGCACTCCAGCCTTGGTGACAGAGCAAGATTCTGTCTCAAATAATAATAATAATAATAATAAAAAAGACTAGAAGTCAAACTGACAAACTAATGGAAGATTACAAAATAGGAATATATACATATATTTTTAAAATACCTCATTAATGCAAAATAGAGAAGGAAAGAAGAGAAAAGGTGGTGCAAATAGAAAACAAATCCTAAGAAGGTATCATGAAATGATAAGACTAATTACATTAAATGTAAACAGATTAAATTCTAAAAGAGAAGGGCCAGTCTTTTTTTTTTTTTGTCTTCTGTAGAAAAACATAGATCTGTTTCTTATCTGCTTCAAAGTGTTTCAAAGGCAGATGTGCACATAAGTCACCTGAAGAGCCAGCAAAGATATTTGATTCCCTGACCCAACTTCTATCATTTAGGGGTGGGATTTGAGAACCTGCATTTTTTAATGAACTCAGACCACTCTTGGAGAAAGAATGACCTCTCCTGTGGAATGGGAAGGATCAGGATGAGGGATGAACCGTTAACATATTGCTTTAGTTGTTGTGGAGCTTAGAGCTTAGCAGGGGGCTGATACCAATACACAAATCAATACACATGCAAGAAATTGTGAAATAGTTGTCTTCAGGGAGGGACGTCTGCCCTCCTGCAAATGGCCCAGATGAGAAGAGTCAGAAGATTTCTCTTATCTTAACTATTCAGATCTTGGCAACTCGGGAGCATACCAGCTGGGGTTAGGAATCCAAAGCGGGCAGGATCCGTCCACACACTCCTGTGTTTATTTATTTATGCAGCTCCAGCAAAGAAGGTTAAAAACAGGGCTGGCCCCTGGCTGGGAGATGGAGCCTGACACTGCCTGTGGATCTGTGAGGCTCCGTCTGGTTCAGGACTGACTTCCTGAAGCCATCAGTGCACCAAGCCAAGGCCCTACTGGCCACAGAACATGGGAGGTGAGGGCTACACAGGGAAGGGCTGTGGTTTCAGAGGCTAATGTAGCTGGCTGGCCTCCTGCTCCTGGTCTCCCAGAGGTTCTCTGCCCTCAGCAATAGAAGGTAAGACAGGGATCATATCCCAAGGTGCGAGGGGGCTCGTGTCAGCCTTGAACGTGCTTGGAAGGTCCTTTTGTGGCAGCCAGGAAAGGGCTGGCTCTAATTCTAGATCCACAAAGCTGCTCAGATAGGGGCCATCTCATGCAGAGGACCACGAGGAGTGGGAAGTACAGCTGTGCTCTGCCTTGGGCTGCCCAGGTGACATGCCCAGGGGTCTGAGTTACTCTGGAGTCTGATGAGTTTGGAAGAGAATTAAGGGAGCACCCAGCATGATGGCCCAAGGTCCAAGGTCCAATTCAGGATGGCATTGGTGTAGGTGAATCTGGCCATGCTAACTTTGCTTAATTTTGCTAAAAAAAAAAAAAAAAAAAAAGAGTGGGATATGTGTGATTTTCCCCTTTGCCATTTTTTGAATCTTACAATTAATTTATAATGACACAATTAACAGATAGATGTACTTTCTGGGCTCTCATGGTGCCATAATAACTAGTTTTAAAAGACCCAACACTGGCAACACCATCATGTATTCATAAAAATCCAAGAAGAAGAGAAAATCCTCAAAGCCTCCAGAGTGACGGAGTTGATCTCAAATTAAGGACTAAGACCGAGAATGCAACTCTGGAGGCAAGAATGCAGCAGTGCCTACAAACTTCTTGGGAAATTTACTCCCATGTGGAATGGGAAGCACTAGATCAAGGGCAAGGACAGAATAAGGACATTGCAGACCTGCAGGTTCATGAAGAACCAGCTTCTTGGGCCCTTTCTTAGAGCTGTGAGAGGAAGATGTGTTCCACCCAAAGGAAAGACAGATCTAGAATGGAGATGCTGTGGGATCCCAGACACGGGATGTAGGAAAGGGTCCTCAGGATGGATCTGGAGCACCACGGAAATGTCTAGTTCACTGTTCTGAAGCAGATCCAAACAGCAGCCATTACTCTGAGGAGTGTTGCCAGAGAAAACACAAAACCGTCCTAAAAACACAAAACTAACCTGAGGGTGTGATCACATTGAGACATGGGTTATAAACAGGGGGAAGAATTTAAGTATGGATGAGTGACAGCTATGGAGAAAACTAAAGAAGTAGAAGTAGATCATTTATATCTAGGGAAAACAAAGATGCTATAGAAACAAGGCAATTAAAGTCTATACCACGTGAGTCAACTATGAAGACTTTTTACTCCATTATCTTAGTGTGGACACTGCATGAAGTCTTGGTAACTCTACCAGCTGATGGGCCAGGGAGAATGGATAGAGGAGAACCTCTGTGAAGTAAATATTCATTGATCATAGCAGATAGGCAATAGATAATGTTTACAGAAAACAAACTGGTAGCAACAGAAACATATTATTTAGAAATACAGAGATAGGGCCAGGCGCCGTGGCTCATACCTGTAATCCCAGCACTTTTGGAGGCCAAGGCGGGCAGATCATGAGGTCAGAAGATCAAGACCATCCTGGCCAACATGGTGAAACCCCGTCTCTACCAAAAATACAAAAATTAGCTGCGTGTGGTGGTGGGCACCTGTAATCCCAGCTACTTGGGAGGCTGGGGCAGGAGAATGTCTTGAACCTGGGAGACAGGGGTTATAGTGAGCTGAGATTGTACCACTGCACCCCACCCTGGCGACAGAGCAAGACTCCATCAGAAAGAAAGAAAGAAGGAGAGAGAGAGAGGGAGGGAGGGAGGGAAAGAAAGGGAAAGGGACGAAGGAAGGAAGGAAGGAAGGAAGGAAGGAAAAGGAAAGGAAACAAATGATAAACAGCTAAAAGAGATAAAACGTGGTGCTTTCTGGAGAGCAGAAATCCGTGGTGGGGATGACAGGGGCCGGGGTCTGCAGTTTTTCTGCGGAGGTTTAGAGTGCTGTTTGTTCAATGCTTTTCCTCTTTTCTCTCTGGTGTGTAGGATAGGTCATTTCTGCTGGTCGATTTTCCAGCTTGCAGATGCTTCCCTCTGTCTTTTCCATTCTTCTATTGAGCCCAGGTATTTGATATTTTTTTAAAAATTGGTTATTGCGTGTTCTCAGTTCTAAAATTTCCACTTGGGTTCTTTGTTATATTTTCTATTTCCTTCCTAAAACTTTTCTTTTCTTCACTAAAACTTTCTATATTTTGACTCATTTTCAGCACATGAAAGTATTTTTACAATGACCATTCTAAAATAACTATGAAATCATTCCGACATCTGTGTTATTTTGATGTTGGCATCTGTTGCTTGTCTTTTCCTATTCACTTAAGCTGCTCCTGGTTCTTGGTAGAAGGAGTGATTTTTGATGGACTCCTTGCCATGTTGGGCAGCATGCTAGGAGACTCAAGATCTTACCCAAATCTCCAGGTGTTCGCAGGCCTCCTTTCATACCATACTGGGGGTGGGGGGTTCAGCAACAGCGCCTCATTATTGCTAGGTTGGGTGGAGTCGCAGTTCCCCACTTGGCCTCCACTTATACCCCGGGGTGGGAGGGACACCGCATTACTGCTGGGTGGGGGGTGAGGACTCAGTGTCCCACCGAATCTCTGAGCACCCTGGCTTGGAGGTGCAATGACATCTCCTTAGGGCTCCTCACCAGCTTCCACTGGCACCATGTGGGTTGGAGGCTCCTTACACCAGGCGAGAATGGAAGTCTAGGTTCCTGCCCAGCCTTCTCCAACACCACCCCAGTGGGGGTCTGGGCTCCTTGCTACTGCTAGGTGGGGGTGGAAATTCAGGTTCCTCACTTGCTCTTCCCTGGCATGGATGAGGGTGGGCTGAGGTTTTTCCATGTTTGGCTGCATGGGGTGGTTGTCCAAAAGCTTTGTGTCTTGCTAGGCTGCCCTATTTCTTGTCCTTCAGGTAGAGAAGGCGGGGTCTTCCTGATACGTCCCTTTTGTCTGTGCTTGTTGGCATTTCCTGGTTGTCAGCTTCTCTAGCACCCAGTCCACAATAAAGAAGGCAAAAGAAAACCCCAGGAACTCACTGTCCTGTCATTTCTCCTATCCCAAGGGCCCTGCTGGTCTGCCTTCTTCTCTCCACTGTTCAGAGGCTTAGGTGTGTTCTATACATAATTGCAGGGGTTTTAGCTGTACTTAGCAAGAAGAGCAGGAAAAATGTATCCACTCTTTCTGGAAGTGAAGGCCTGAACACTTTTTTTCTCTTCTCTTATTTTGCCTCAAACAGTAACCATGCTTCCTCCGTGGCTTCAGCTTCTAAAGAAGGGCCCCTGTGTGCTTCTGTCTTCTCCTGGGTCACCCCAGATGTGGGTGCCAGGAATTACACTTCTTCATTTTCTCATTATGCCTAGAGCTGCTAGAGGCATCCTTCTTCTCTCTCTTGACTCAGTTTCTGCCATCTGGCCTCTAGCCTTTCCATCACCTGTGGAACTGACTCTTGCTCTCTGTTTTTCAGACTGGAGTGGCTTCCATCTTCCTGTGTGGGTCCTGATTTACACAAAAGGTCTGAGAATTCTTATTTTAATTTGCTAGCTATTGCCGAGTTACCCGCCAAGCTGCCCGCACCTATTTAGTTAGAACAATAGGAGTATCTGTTTACCCACAGCTTTGAAGGGTTTGTCTTGCCTATCTGATAGGTGAATTTAATAGTCATTTCCATTTGTTTAATTAAAGGTCAAATTCTCATCTTTGATGTGTTTATTGGTTATTTGCATTTCTTTTCTGTAAACAATCCATTCATATCCTTTATCCATTTTTCTATCAAATTATCTGTATTTTTCTTGTTGCTTTACAGCATATTAAATTAATCCTTTGTAATGTATGAGCTGAATATCTCTTCCTTGTCTTTGTTTATACCATCCTTTGTTATGCCAAAGTTATAAGTTTTGATGTTTTTAATTATAAAAAGCACATACACTTTGGGAGGTGGAGGCAGGTGGATCACCTGAGGGTCAGGAGTTTGAGACCAACCTGGCCAACATGGTGAAACCCCATCTCTACTAAAAACACAAAAATTAGCCGGGCATGGCGGTGCACACCTGTAATCCCAGCTACTCGGAAGGCTGAGGCAGAAGAATTGCTTGAACTCAGGAGGCGGAGCTTGCAGTGAGCTGAGATTGTGCCACTGCACTCCAACCTGGGTGACAGAGCGAGACTCCATATCAAAAAAAAAAAAAAAAAGTGCATAACTCCCCATTGAATTAGCAAAAAGAAAATGCATTGACTCATGTAATGGAACAACTCAGAAGTAAGGTTCCAGGTACAGATGGATCTAGGGGCTCAAAGAAAGCCACCGAGACACTGTTTCAGTCCTGCTGTTCTTTATGATGGCATCATTCCAGGGCTCAATAGGATAGCAACATGACTCCCAGTAGCTCTCTTTACGCGTCAATATAAGTAACAGAATCTTGTCTAAAAGTAGCTTACTTATAAAGTTCTTTTTTTTCTTTTTAACTCTGAGAGTGATTTAGTAACTCCAAATGTAAGCACTCTGAATATATATGTACTTTTTCTTTTTTGTGAAAAAATGGCTGCCCTAGCTCTAAGCTTGTGGCATTCACCCAACAGCATCCAATACAGGTAGAAAGGGAAGACTCTTGTCAAGAACATCTCTTTTACCGAATGGGGCAAATCCCCCCCAGATCCCTCCACCTCCCCACCCCACACCCCACCAGATGCTCCCTCAGATTCCACTGGCTGGACAGGGTCATGTGATTCTGCCCTCTCTGCAAAGGAGGATGGGAAAGCAAGGAACTGGTGCTCTCAGTTGCTGGACTGGGGGAATATGGAGTGGGGAGCTATTGGGTGGACATCCAGCAGCGCCTGTTCCAGGAAGCATCTCTCCTGGTCACTCCAGCTCCAGAACCAGGGCTCGCTCTGCTTGGATTAACTCATGTCACATGCTCATCCTGAACCACTTCCTTGTCAGGGGGATTTACCAGCTGATTGGCCAGACCCGGTCACATGCTCCACCCTTAGATCCCAACATGCAGCTCCTCTTGACCCCAGTGATGGGCAATGGGAGAATGACTGCCTAATTACTAGGGTCTGGTTATCAGAAGATGGGAAAATGGCTGCCAGGAACTCAAATTAGGAAATTTACACTAGAGAAGCCATGTGAACGTAGAATAATCATTATTGGTGATCATGTCAATTTCTGGGAGTTAATTTCTGGCCAATGCTAGACAAACCCTAGCTTTCATCATTCTCTCATCCCTCCTAAAAAGGGACTTATAAATGAGCTATTTTCCTTCTTCTCTGGACTGCCCATGCCTCCCCACCCTGCAGCCATGCCAGTAATCACCCATTTGGGAATGATCATTATTTAAGTGGAACCCAGGTTTCCCTGGCCTGACCATTGTCTTACTGGCCAAGTTGAGTGCCCAGTAAACAACACAGTTGCTTAAAAGTTCTTGCTTCCCACCTCTAGAGGTGTGGACGCCATTGTGAAGGTTAATGATGATTCCTCTACTTCTGTTCAGATTTCCATTCCTGCCATCCTAAATGGAAGTCATCCAATCTCGCTTTATGCTCCCCACGTACCCATTATCGGCTTATGAAGAATCAGAGCTGCACAAAGGCTCAAAATTGCTACGTTCTAGAATAGACTCAGCTCTGAAGCAATTTGAATGTTCACAGGTTTAAAATGACTTGGCAGTCTGTCTATAACATGTCCTGTGGCCTGAAAGGGAATGAAAACTCATCAGCCTGCATTTGTTACTGATTAATTGATCTGCTGATAGAGCTCAGTTAATCTTTGCAGCCAAATGGAGAGACCGGCTCAGAGCTGAGCAATCAAAACAGCTGTGAAGAATCCTGCCTAGACCACAGGCCTGCTCCATCTCAGGGTCCTAGGGAGAAATTATCATGGGGAAAAGGAAAGGGGGTTTTAACCATAAATGCAGGGAATGTGCAGAGAGGCCCGGGCAAAGGTTGGCAAGGCTGAAGACTTCACTGCATGGGCAGTTTGTGACTTTCCCTAACCCCCTTCCTGGGCTAAATACAGGGGAGCAAAATGCAAAACGACATTGGGGTTCAGAGACCAGGGGACACCCTGCAAGGTGATTGTCTGCCATTTCCTGCAGCCGTAGATTTACACACAGCAGAGGGTGCACATTTATGGTCATGACAAATAAACACAGGGCAGGGGGCTGGGGAAAGGATGCTGAATTTGTCTCTTCTCAGCAAGAGGTTCTCTGTGAGTCCTTTCCAGCCAAGAGACTCAAAATTCACCATCCCTGGGCTAACCACAGATTACAACTGTGCCTAATACAACAAAAAGCCAGGTGTGGAGAATGGATGCCAATTACCTGGAGCTTCATATTAAATAGGTAGTGATGGATTAAATATTTAAGTTCAGGCATTTTCAAAATTTCCAATGAAATTTCATTTAGCAAAAAGCTTCTTTTTACTCTTTGAGAAGAAAATACAGTTTCGTGCAATACATTTTTTTTGTTTAAAAATCTAACTTGGAGCAACACCCACACAGGTCAAGGACAAGTTGAGAAGGCTGTTCATTGCAGCATTGTTTATGTTGGAGAAACAGGGGAAGAATTTGCATCCACTGGGGTAGATGAGGTGCTGCTGCAGTAACAAACAACGAAATCCCAGGGGCCTGAACAGCTAAGGTTGCTTCTTGCTCACGCTGCCTGTGTGTCTCAGGGAGGCTGGGCTTCTGCTCTACGTCATCTCCACTCAGGGATCTAGTGGAGGGCAGCTCCTCCTTCGTGCTCCTGTGATAGCCCAGGCAGGACAGAGGGCCGCTGGACAGAGGGTCTCTTAAGCTTCTGCCCAGAAGCGACACACGGGACTTGTGCTCCCGTTCCATTGGTCAATGTCAGTCCCGTGGCCATGACTATCTTCAGTGCAGGGCAGAGGAGGACAGTTGCACCATCTAGTTCTAGAGAACTAGAACTAGTTCACAAACATACTCATGACCACTCACAGCCTAAGTGTCCATCCTCAGGGGAAAGGGGATATGAACTGGGAGGTTCACCCTTAGACATAGACACATACAGACCACTGTGGTATAAGGGAAGAGGTATCTGTATGCAGCAAGGTGGACAGGTCTCTAGTGCATATGGTTCGGGGGGAAAAGCAAGATGCTAGACCATATGTGATGTGAGAAGCTGTTTATAGAAACATGTGTGCACCAAAATATGGTCTAGTTTCTTTTCTGTTGTTTTCTGCTGTTTCTTTTTTGTTGTTTGTTTGGGTTTTTTTTTGGGACGGAGTCTCCCTCTGTCGCCAGAGTGGACTGCAGTGGCGCGATCTCAGCTCACTGCAACCTCCACCTCCTGGGTTCAAGCAATTCTCCTGCCTCAGCCTCCCGAGTAGCTGGGACAACAGGCATGCACCACCACGCCCAGCTAATGTTTTTATTTTTTGTAGAGACAGGGTTTCACCATGTTGGCCAGGATGGTCTTGATCTCTTGACCTCATGATCTGCCTGCCTTGGCCTCCCAAAGTCCTGAGATTACAGGCATGAGCCACCATGCCCAGCCAATATGATCTAGTTTCTATGGAAAGTCATAACTGTAGTACTTTGGAATCACGTCCAGAAGCTGATACACTGTTATCAACACAGTGGTGACCCTTGGGAGGGGGTCAGGCCCAGGACTGGGAGATGGTCATTAGGACTGGTGAGGAGTAGCTGCCGCAGCAGAGAGGGCTTGTGTGCAGCCCCAGCCCCCTGCCCCTTCTACCCCCAACCTCTCCCTGTCTGGCACCTGTTCTGTGTCAAGGACCCTGGAACCTGCAACCTCCATTAGAAAAAGCTTCCTAAAACGGTGGTGCCTGAACTGGCTCTCCAAACTCAAGGGGGCCCACAAGCAACAGGATAGGTGCTCCTGGACAAATGAATGCAAGCAACTGAGGACTGTACTCAGAGCAGAGTCCATGGCACAGTTTTGACTTGTTTTAATTTGATTTCAGACAGATTGAAAATGATCCTAACAAAGTCTCGGAAGAGTAGGAAACACGCTGATCTAGAGATGCTGATGGAATGCAACTCTTTCTATTAAGCCAGAGGAGTTTTTATTTAAGCTTGACTGGAAAAACATTGTAGAAATTCGGGACTTAAAGAGAAACAACCACTATAATTGTATAATTGTAGTCTTACTTCTTCCACTGGCTCTTTAATAAAATACTTTGGAAACTGACCCCATTTCTTTCTGCTACATATTTGGATTCTGGGAAGAGGGAGGAGAGGAAGCTGACATTGATACAGGCACGCTGGGAAGGGAAGTGCATGGTCCCTTTAAATAATAGGAAGTGGGGAAGGAAGTACTGGGTAGATGAGGGCGTGGTCCCTGGCTAGGCTCCACCCCCACGGACCTAGGTGAGGACAGGCATTTCCTGCCCAAATGTTGCATTTTCCAAGACCACCCTGGCCTGTCACGCCCCCATCCTGGGCCTTTAAAACCCCGAGACCCTAGTGGGCAGACACACAGGCAGCCAGACATCAGGAGGAGCACATCAGCAGAAGAAAACCAAGCGGCTGTTCATCGAGAGGACGTCCAGAGGAGCACATCAGCAGAAAAGCACACCAACAGGCTCCCAGGCTGGCAAGCCATTGACTGACAGGGTGAGGCAGAGTTTGGCTGGGCAGCTGGAGGAGGGAGGAGAGCGGCCCAACTCCAGGGGAAGATCATCTCCTTTCTGGCTTCCCTATTGGCTGAGAGCTACTGCCACTCAATAAAACTTGACACTCATTCTCCGAGCCTGTGTGTGATCCGATTCTTCAGGTACACCAAGGCAAGAACCTGGGATACAAGAAAACCCTCTGTCCTTGTGACAAGGTAAAAAAGGTAATTGCGCTGGTTAACACAAGCCGCCTATAGACGGCAAACTAAGACAGCCTTCTAACTACACGCCCACTGGCACTTCGCGAGCTGTAAACATTCAACCCTAGACATACCGTGGGTCGGAGCCGAGCCCCACAACCTGCCCATCTATATGCTCCCTTAGAGAGGTTCGAGCAGCAGGGGACTGAAGAAGCGAGCCACACTCGTCCACCGCACACCCTGCGAGGGGGACAAGGGAACCTTTCCCGTTTCATCATGACCTGCGGTAAATTCCTTTTCCCTTTCCCACCATCCGGTAATTTTACATCATGTGATATCCTCACCTGCCTCAGACTGGACCAATGACCCCTTGTGTGGCCTCCATCAGCCACGGTGCCTTTGCTTTGGCTGACACTGGGTCCTTAGAGGGCAGTTCACCCTGCCCTGGGTCTGGGGTAGGCTGTCAGGGGAAATAAGGTCTTCACAGCACCCCTAAGCTGCCTGGGCATCAACCTTCTGCATTCTTCGCATTTAGGGCCCAAGGAATGGCCCAGACATCAGTGACAAATGATCACACAAGCCAACAGCAGAAGGGAAAATCATCCTTTCATAGAAGCAAGCCTGTCAGTGGGACAGGGCCGGCCCCTGAGCTCAGAACGCTGGGGCTTTTGCTGTGTGCCATGGGCAAGAGGCTCCCTCTGCGTGCCTGGTTCCCTCCTCTGGAAAGTAGGAGAGTGACAGTGCCCACCCCATGGGGTGGATGAGTGACTTTCCTGGAGCACATGAGTATCCATCCAGCAGAGCCCTGCGTGAGAAAGTGCCCTGTGCGTGTGTGGCCTGGAAATACCCAAACTGTCAAATCTCCTGTGGGTTATGGACCCTCCAGAGGCCCCTAAGGCAGTCACGCTTCTTAGGAATGTTGTTCCACTTTACAGACTGGGGAGAGGTCAGGGGCGGGCCTTGTCAAGGTCACACAGCTGGAGAGCGGGCAGCTGGATTTCAACCCAAGTCCCTGACTCAGTTCTGCAGCCCTTGATTTTAACCAAACACACATCCTGCCTGTCGTACCATCACTCGCCAAGAAATAGCAGGGTCAGGTGGGGCCAGTTGGACACCCCTGATCTATTTATTTTTCAGCATCTACTTCATAAACCCTTGTACGTCCACCTGAATTTTCCCTGTCGCCATTAACCTCATCTTCCAATTATATGAAATGTTTCAACTGAGTAGCCCCTTCTTGCAGGAGTCTCATCTCTGGCTGATATCTGGTGCTGTGTATCTTGGTCCTGACTGACAAAGGCAGCAAGTGCTTATGTCAGCCTCATTTCCTCCAAAGGGAAAGTAGCTCTGAGACCAGACGGGGCATCCATCCAGTGAACCCAGGATCTCCAGGAGCTGCTGAGCAGGCAAAGAAAGGCTGATTAAAAATACACCAAGGCAGAAACTCTGGGCAAGAATTGGTTTCTTCAGAAAGAAGATTGGGAGGTGCTAAAATTTAAAAAAAATATATAGTTTCATGTAACTCTAGTTCTGGCTGTTTGGACATCCTGAGGTTCATGTGTCATATTTCCCTTGGCATTTGGGACTCCAAAGGATGGTCTGTTTTGCTTGGTTTCCCAACTGACCTCTCATGGATTCATTCATTTGTTCAAGAGGTTACTGAGTGTCTGTAATGTGCCAGGCACTGTTCTCAGCTCAGTCTAAAGCAGGGGATCCAAAACCAACGTGCTCATGCTAAGGAGCTCATGCTCTGATCAAGGACAATCAATAAAGACAAAATGGATCTCGTGTGTGCCAAGAGGAGGCTGATGCTGAGAGAGAAAGTGAATCCAGGAAGAGGGGTCGGGGTGCCAGGGAGGTGCCCTGAGCACACTGGTATGGAGCAGAAACCTGAAGGCCTTGAGAGGGAGAGACTGACTGGCTAATATCTGGGAGAAAGGCAGAGAGAACAGCAAGCGCCAAGACCCTGAGGCAGGAGCATATTCAAGCAGAAGCGAGGGACCAGTGTGGCCACAGCAGAGTGGAGGAAGATTCGTAGACAGAGAAGCCAGAGAGGCAAGGAGGCCAGATCCCCGACAAAGCCTCATGGGCCGCTGTGAGGATCTGGGTTTTATCTGTGCGAGGCAGGAGCAGAGGAATGACATGATCAGACTTGTGGTTAAAAGCACCACTGTGACCATTTTGCTAGGGTAAGGGGCAAGGGGCCGCGGTGAGGGTAAATGCCGACCCAGGAGCCAGTGAGGACAGAGTCTCCCCAGCAGCTGGGACCACAGTGGTAGAAGCGGGCTGGGAGAACTAGGGGAAGCTGGGGATATTTTTAAGGTCGAGTCAACAGTCTTTGTCATGTGTATTGGGCATGGTACGTGTGAAAAACAAGACAACACGCGTCTCAGGATGGTGTCAAGGTTGTTGCCGTGAGCAACTTGAATACTGAGCTGTGAGAACCAGGCCCGAGTTGATCAAGAAACGTACAGGTTTACAAATAATTGGTTTTGTACTGGAAAATGTAAAGGTAGACATCTTTTCCTGCTTTGTGTTTCTTTAAAAAAAAAATTCAGAGCACATTATTTTTGTCAGATGGACACGTTGTCTTGTGAGGATGCCAAATTGTCATCTGTCATTTAAAACAACACATAAAGGAATATGAGATCTCCTTTAACATCATCAGAATTTTTTTCAGCTATTCGTTCCTGGAAAAAAAACAAAAACAAAAACAAAACAAAACTAGTGCCAGAGAATCAGCTAGAATAATTTGTGAGAAGGGACACAAATAGGCCAGGAATTGGCTTGCCTAATAGACTTCAACTTGAATTAGATGTGAGACAGATGAGTCGAATCAGGCTGTTATGCAGCAGGAAGAATTGCCGTGTCAGATGGAGCAATAAAGGTGCAGAAATTGAGCAGAAACACATGTTCTGCAGATATTAGCTGTTAGGTATGAGCCTTTCTCTTGTTGATGCTCTCAGTATGAAATCCAATATTATCCCAGGGAAAGGAAACAAGGCCACTAACTGTCAGATGGCAAGGTATATTACACTTCATCAAATCTCCCTGGTAACTTGACACATGCTTGTACCACTCAGGAAGGCAAGATAAATTGTATCTCCACTTTTCCTCATGTGGCAAGTTTAAAAGGAGATGCCAGCATTGCTGTGCTGGCCACAGCATGTGTGGTCATTTGATAGGGGGCACGTCATCGGCACAATGTTCTGTATCATTAAAAAAACAAAAAAACCACAGGCTGGGTGCAGTGGCTCACGCCTGTAATCTCAGCACTTTGGGAGGCCAAGGCAGGTGGATTACCTGAGGTCAGAAGTTCGAGATGAGCCTGACCAACATGACGAAACCCTGTCTTTACTAAAAATACAAAAAATTAGCCAGGTGTGGTGGCATGCGCCTGTAATCCAAGCTACTTGGGAGGCTGAGGCAGGAAAATTGCTTGAACCCAGGAGGAGGAGGTTGCAGTGAGCCGAGATTTTGCCACTGCACTCCAGCCTGGGTGACACAGCAAGACTGTCTCAAAAAAGAAAAAAAAAAACAGCTGGGCATGGTGGCTCAAGCCTGTAATCCCAGCACTTTGGGAGGCAGAGGTGGGCAGATTGCGTGAGCTTGGGAGTTCGAGACCATCCTGGGAAACATGATGAAACCCTGTCTCTACAAAAAAAAAAAAAACCACAAACCTTAGCTTGACATGGTGGCACACGCCTGTAGTCCCAGCTACTAGGGAGGCTAAGGTGGGAGGATCACTTGAGCCTGGGAGGCGGAGGCTGCAGTAAGCCGAGATCACACCACTGCACTCCAACCTGGGTGACAGAACAAGACCCTGTCTAAACAAAATCCAAAAACCTCCCACACAACAGCTGATAAAACCAATAAAACCATGAATTGGGGCCCCCCTCCTGCTCCGGGAGACAGTCCTGACAGAGGATTAGGTCAAATGTTGAACATTTTGTTCCCACTGCCTTAGGTAGCCGGGCGTGGCAGAGCCTGAGGGAGTTGGCACCATTCTCTGCTGCTCCCCAAGCGTGACCAGTGATGCCAGGTGGGGCTACTTGCTTTATAGATTCCTGGGGGTCTTTTTAACATAGATGGCTTTGATTGTAACAAATTAGACTGATAAACCATTTCTTGCTTACCTTATCAGCAAAATTTCCAAAGTGTGATGATATCCTAGTCAATAAGGCTGGGAAAGCAGTCATTCTCCAACACCGCTGGTGGGGGGTGATGCAGCATTGGTTCTGTGGAGGTCATTTTGGAGAAACCTATAAAAATGACAAATGCATTTAGTGTTTGAACCAGCAATCCCACTCCTGGGAATTTATGCTGCAGGTATTTGTCTACAAATACTTAAGATCAAGGGTGTGTATCACAGCATTGTTGGTGAGAACCAAAGAGAGCATTCCTCTGTAGGACACTAGTTAAAAACAAAAGCCAACTAGCAAAAACTATTGAATGTCTATATACTGCAATGGATAAAATAGAGATGAGATCCATTATGATTATCACTATTATTTTTTAGAGACAGAGACTTGCTGTGTCTCTCAGACTGGGGCAAAGTGGCATGGTCATAGCCCATTGCAGCCTCAAACTTCTGGGCTCAAACAATCCACCTGCCTTCAACCTGCAAAGCACTGGGATTCCAGGTGTAAGCCACCATGCCTGGCCCGTGGGATAGTTATTCTTGAATATATGCAAGATCTCGCATGTGAGAAAAAGCAAGGGGCATGGCAGTATTTATGGGATGTTGCTTTTGTGTATGAAAGGAGAAAATGTGAGGTTCTATATGTCTATATTGCTTATATTTGCATGAAAAAGCAATGAAGGACACATTAGAAACTATTAAAGTGGTTACTTGCAAGGGAGTGGAGTGCTCAGAGTGGAAGTGAGTCCATTAAATGAATCCTCTTCTATTACTTTGATTGTTAAGCTATCTGAATGTATTGCCTGGTAAAAACTTAAGCAGATGGTTTATAAACAGACCCTATTTTGTAAGCAAGAATAGTGGTAGGGACACAAATGTATCAGGAATCAGTAGAGGACAGAACCAAGGAGTCCTTGTGCTTTTGTAAATCAGGATGCAAAAGACAAGACATCATCCCATCCTATCCGCACCCCACAATGTTCATTGCTCACCTCTTGATAAGAGCAGTGCTTTCTACCTGACAGTCACTCAATGTGTAGGATGAGCCCCTTTCTGAATAGAGGAGTCCCAGTGTGTGCCTGTTTGCTTCTTTACTTAATAGCTGTCTCTTTCACGCTCCAAAGTGACCCTAGTTGAATAACAAATTATTGTGTCACCTTATCAATAAGTCACAGAACTGCTCTCTAGCTAATGTAAGAAGATGAAATGTATTCCAAGAATCTGAATGACTGTATCAAGAAGGAGATTTTTTTGTCTCATGTGATTTCTTGTCTCAAGAATTTGCCTATGGCAATTCTGATTTATGCTTGTTAATTAATAATTGTAATGATTATTAATAGCACTCCTACTCATTTTGACAAGTGCCTTGGGTTGGACAGTAAGTTGTATGGTTATTGTAGTCAGACATCAAGTCCAGATAGATTCAGTGCTCAAATGAGGTCATTAGGGCATCTTGGTATGGCGTCACTCTTTTTTTTTTTTTTTGAGACGGAGTCTTGCTCT
>NC_045453.1:20905667-20972064 GCF_002776525.5 Piliocolobus tephrosceles | reverse complement strand
TTTTTGAGACGGAGTCTTGCTCTGTCGCCCAGGCTGGAGTGCAGTGGCACAATCTTGGCTCACTGCAAGCTCCACCTCCCAGGTTCACGCCATTCTCCTGCCTCGGCCTCCCGAGTAGCTGGGACTACAGGTGCCCGCCACCATGCCTGGCTAATTTTTTTTTTGTATTTTTTTAGTAGAGATGGGGTTTCACCATGTTAGCCAGGATGGTCTCAATCTCCTGACCTCGTGATCCACCCACCTCAGCCTCCCAAAGTGCTGGGATTACAGGCGTGAGCCACTGCGCTCTGCCGGCTGTCACTCTTAAAGACCTATTAGATTAAAGTGGCTCCAGTGTCCACATCCTCGAATCCACTGAAAGCCTCAAAGGGGAAGGGGGCTAACTCCCACAAAAGATCTGGGATTGATTCTGATTCGATCACCTTCAGTGACACCCATGGCTGACCCAAACTAAATAATTGGGAAGAATGGAACGTTCTGATCTGCTTAGATCAGAAAGATTTGGGTGGAGGAGCAGATATTCCAGACTACACCCAAGGTACAGTTTTTTTCTAGGAGTGAACAAGACTCTGATGTGTCTTGACACCTAACAATGTCTATAAATTTTCACCCTACTACGTAAGCAAATCTCAACTCTAATGATTCTTCATGTTCCTTCCAACTCTTGATTTCATGATTCTATGATGCCTCTTGATACATACATGCAAAGGTTATCTGAGGGCTGACTTGTATCAACTTTAGAAAAAGAGCAATAAAATCTTCAGGGCTTAGCATAGATGCCAATAGGTTTCCCAGCAGGAGTAGCAAATAAAAATTATATATATTCAAAAATTTGATGACAGGAAATTACTTCTGGGATGAGCTCTCTAGTTATTGACTTCAAGGGAGTATTTGTTAGTATGGTGAAATGAAAATATACATTATAATTTGACATTTTCCATGCAAATGGAAAAGTTGCAGAAATATCTATCATCTCAGTTCAAAAAAGAACCCACCTAGAAAGAAGAAATTGGCACACTGCCACATCAGGAGGTGGTATGTTACGTGTAGTTGAAAATAAGGGTCAAGGTTTCTGAGGCTTGCTTTGGCTGAAAATTACAGAGACCCTTCCCTTCTCCCTCCCCCTTAAAACACCTTGGAGGTTTATTTTCTTCTCACATTAAACAAGTCTAGAGGCAGTCTCTTCTGGCTTTTTACTCCTCTATCGTTATTGTGAGCTCTGTCCTCCTGATCTTAATACAGCTGCCATAGCTCCAGCCAACATGACCAAGTTTCAGAAGACAGACAGTGACAAAGAGCACTTCATTAGCTCCTTTTAAAGGGTTTTCCTGGAAGTTCTATTTAGTAGCTTATGTTTAATAACCATTGGTTAGATCTGCATACCACTCCAGGATGAAAAAGAGCCTTGGAAATGTTTTTAGGTTCTTGGAATACAAAATAAGGGTTCATATACAGATAAAGAAGGAAAGAAGGGATATCTTTGTATTGGTTTTACACTCAGAGACCTACTGGGGGAAAGCGGCCCCAATGCCCGCATCCTCACATCTACTGAGATTCTCAAAGCAGGTGAGGGCTTGTTTTCCCGGAGTTCCCACAAAAGAGTAGGCAGCTAGGCTTCTCTGACACAACCTAATTGTGTCTCTGTACACAGAGTTTTCTCTAAAATTGGGTAGTGCTTTTGACTTCTTTCTTCATCACTGATGCTCCATCACTCTTCTTTTTTATTCTTGTTAATCTCCTATCTTCCATTAGAAGAAAACAAGAGATAGAATATATCCATGTGATACTTCTCTTTCTTTCTTTGTCCGCCATATGTATCAAATGAGTTCTGGGTTATAGAGACCTGTGGTCTCATCCCCAATAAACACAACAGAATAGTCATAAAGACTGCAGAACTTGAAGATTCAGAACTTTGCAATGGAAAACGCTGCATCATACATCAAACATGTCCATTTTTTTCCAAAATTTTATTTTCCAAAATTTTTGAAATGTGACTACTTTACATATATGTTTACTTATATAAATAAGCATTTTTAGTCATCTGAATTAAACCAAACACCCAAATGAGCTACGTTAATTGACTGGAATGCCAATCACAGAATCAAAACTAAATGTTACACGTTATTTACTTAAAAAAGGAAATAAAAACAGCTCAGGATTCAGCTCACTAAAGAGTTGAATATGTATATTTTCTTTAAAGATTCAACTTTAGCAAAATTTGATCATTTAAATATTCCTGGAAGAGTTCCTAGTCCAAATATATTTCTGAATCGAGAGTGCAATTTAAACCAAGTAAATGTTAACATTTTAGTCGCTATTAATTTATGGTATTTCAAATGAAGACTCCCATGCTAACATGCCTGAGGCCAAGATGTAAATATCATCTTGTAAATACCAAGATGTGAACACCCCCGCTATCCAGCCTGCATCCATCCACATCCTGGGGTGTGCCGACAACTTGCCCAGTCTGGAGACTGAGCCAGATGAATCTCTTGTTGGACCAGCTGGGCATCCAAGGGATGCTTGTGTTTTGGAGAGTAGATGTGAATCTTAGCATCTGGGGAAGCAGAGACTGGCTTAATGGCCTAAGAATAGATTCTGGGCATAGAAGTTTACAGTGAATATGGGGAAACCTCTAGTGAAAACCCAGAATTCATCCCATGAATGATAGAAATTCTGCTGGTGATGGAGACATTACATCCTGGAACTATTAGGTGTTATGTGCATATGGAAGGATGATGGAATGATGGATGGATGAAGAAAGGAGATGTATGGATGGATGAATGAATGGATCGAAGAATGGATGGATGAATGGTTGGATGGATGAAGAATGGATGAATGAAGAGTGAATGGATAGATGGATGGATGAATGAATGGATGGATGGATGAAGAATGGATGGATGAATGGATGGATGGATGGAGAATGGATGGATAAATGGATGGATGGATGGATGAAAGGATGGATGGATACATGGATGGATGGATGAATAGGTGAATGCACCTTCTCTGCCTTCTTCTATGTCTGGCACATGGGAAGGACTCACTAAATACTATTGAATGAATGAACAAACAGATGAATGAGATTGTGTTTTATGTTTCTTTTCCTATGAAAGCTGGATAGTCAGATGGGGAGACTCAGGTTCTGGAGTCAGATGGCCTGCATTTAAATCCTGGCTTTAAGTATAATTTACTGTGTGACCTTAATCACTGAAGTCACTGGGTATCTCTGAGCCTCACAGTTCTCATCGGTGTGATGGAGGATGCATCGTCATCATTGTCATCACCATGATGTGAGAATAAATATGATAACATGGTAATGTATATAAGCTGCTTAGCAGGGTGCCAGGCACATAGAATACATTCACTTTATACAGGTTGGAGTCTGAACCACATGAAATTGTCTATACACTTGTGACAATATGATTATTTCTAAGTTCTTTAAGAGGAAGAAAAATGCTACTACTACCAATTTTAATAATAGTAATACACATTGAGTGATCAATGTGTCAGGAACTCTTCTAGGCACTTCTACTTGTGAGCTATTTAATTTTCACACTCACCTTGTGAGGTAGGGACTGTCATTATTCCCATTTTACAGAAGAGGAAACTGAGGAGTGAATAGGTGAAATCACTTGTTCAAGTCACATGGCTGGAAAGTGGAGAAGCCAGGATTTAAACCCTGGCACTTTGGTCCCAGAGTTTATCTTCTTAGCCACATTTCATGATGTGGGGGTGATAGGTCCATCTTAAAGATGAGGAGGCTGAGGCTCAGAGAGTTGAAGCCACTTGGCCAGGATCTCACAGCCTGGAAGGGAAGGATCTGGGATCAGACTCTGGTTGGTTGGATAGCTCTACCAGGTACTTCCCTAATTGCAGAGGGCCTGGCCCTGAGAGATCTTGGCTAACAGTTGTCAATGGGATCAACTCCATTTAAATTGAAGATGTGTTGAGGATGAGAAGAGAGGATGAATAATAGCTAACAAGCCCTTCCCATCTGGAGGCATAGCTCAACTATCTAATTTAAGTTCATATATTAATTAATAGTGTCAGCAAGGGGACAAGAGGACTGTGTATTTTAGTGACCATGGATGTCCGAAATTAATAGCAGCTCATCTCATTTTGTAAATGTTTGGTTTGGTCACTCCCTTAATTCAGGGTGACCTTTACCCGAGACTGAATTTTTCTGATGTTATTGCTCATAGCTGGAAGCCGGTGTCCTAATCCACTTCAGAAATCAGAAGGGGCTGAATCCTAGAAATTTATCCTCACCTCTGTTGTCATCTGTCGTAGATCTTTCACCAACTTTCTGCTTCACTTAGAGAGTTTCTGAGGTTCTTCTCAAAGAGAAATGGACAAATATGCAACTGTGTCCAGGCACTACAGGGCTCACTAAGAGTCTCAGCACCCCCTTTATTGCAAAAATCATACAAACCCAATTCAATAATAAAGGAAGATGTTGACTCATGTAACTGACCATTTCTGAGCCACATGGATGCAGTAGATTGGGCTATTGTACCCAATCCCTTTCCTCTCTTCCCTGACATTCTCATTACAAGGACTTTGATCTTGGCCATGTGACTTTCTTTGGCCAGTGGGGTATTAGTGGACGTGACATGGGAGAAGGCTTTAGATGTGCTTGTGTGGGATGCTTAGGATCTTACCCTTATGGTATGGGCACAAGAAGGGCAGGCTCCAAGCATCCTATGAGCCCAGGATGGAGACATGTGGAGCTGAATCTGGTCTGAACTTTGAAGCAGAGATGCACCAGTTGACTTGCAGACCCGTGAGTGAGAAAAAGAAGTACTTTTAAAAAAATACGCCACCAGGATTTTGGGGTTGTTTGTTACAAAACTTTCTTGAACTCCACATCCCTCACTAAACCAATCACTGAGAATGGACAGGATAAAGTAGGTTTCTCACCTAAGCCTGTAAGACTCATGCTGGAACTGAGGGTAGAATCAATGCTCTCTAGTGTAAACTGGGGGTTGATCCAAGAAAATAAAAGGAGGATATAACTTCATTAAAAGTCATGTGAAGGGATGCTGGAACACAAAAACAACATTTGCCTACGATGCTGAGCTTATGCTTGTATTTTCTAGTAGAAGGATAGTTTTAACGCTTTATAAATATAATTGTGTAACCATCTCCTATCTTTTTACAACTCCCTTCTTATGGGAACAAAAGCAATCTGAGCTCCTATGATTTCTGAGGCTGAGGTTAATGATCAATTGTCCAGTCTCTTGTGTGGAATGTATTTTCTCTTACCTTCTCCTTCTTATTTCTCAAAAGATTGAAATAAAATATACATCACATCAGGTATGACAGCAATTATTTAGCTCAAATAATTCCCAAATGGTGCCAAGCACCTTAGTCCCGCAGGTTCATTCCTCTTGTCATTTCATTGAAATATAGACCCTGAAAAGTGTACCCTTGGCTGTTTTCAAGTTTTAATCTCCATTGACAGAACCATTAAAATGTCTGTCCCCAATGTCAGAGCTTTTAAATGCTCCTTTCCCTTTCATGATAATGCACGTTTTGGCACAGGAATCCCTGTTTGCTGGACCCAGGTGCTGCCTTGTCAGTAAAAAGTTTGTATTTTTGTTAGGAGGGCCAGAGAGTAAGTTTTTAATTGAGGGTAAGTTTAGGGGAAGTGGTAAGCTTTTTTTTTTTTTTTTTTTTTGAGATAGAGTCGCACTCTGTCACCTAGGCTGGAGTGCAGTGGTGTGATCTCGGCCCATTGCAACCTCCACCTCTGTGGTTCGAGGCATTCTTCTGCCTAAGCCTCCCGAGTAGCTGGAATTACAGGTGTGCACCACCATGCCCAGCTAATTTTTGTATGTTTAGTAGAGACAGGTTTCACCATGTTGGCCAGGCTGGTCTAGAATGCCTGACCTCAGGTGATCTGCCTGCCTTGGCCTCCCAAAGTGCTGAGATTACAGGTGTGAGCCACTGTGCCCATCCAGGAAGTGGTAAGCTTTTAGTGTGTCTACAGAAAGTATATTGGGGTGCAGGATGGCGGACTTACTAATGAGGATAAGCAAGGCAATGTTGCAACAAAGAACAGTACCCAAATCCCCTTGGCTTAAAACAACAAAATGCACTCTATATATCTCACATGAGTTGTTAGGGAGGCCCAGTTTGTTTTAACCTCTCAGCGATCTAAGGGAACAGAGGCTCCACCATCTTTCGGTATCTCCATCTCAACACATGCTCCCATGATCACCATGGCATGGCAAGAGACCATAGAGAATCACATACCAGCTTTTAAATAATTATACTGAAACAACTCATGTCACTTCCTCAGATTTCCTTGGCCAAGCAAGATCTTATGTCCATAGATAACTTCAAGGATGAGGAATTGTAACCCTCTTGTGGGATGGGAAGAGAACAGGAATTTAGAGTGTTAGTGACAACTGGGAATGTCTACCGTAGTGAGTTTTAGTTACAGAAAGGGAAGAATTGACATGAAAAGCAACTTCACTGATGTGATGGTTCTGTCTTTGGCATGGTGAACGTCGGCAACTTGTTGGGCTTCTAAGTGGATGGATTAAAGAGAAGCATCATTTGAGGTTGGCTTTTTTTTTTTTTCCCCAGCCAGTCTCTTTATAATCTTATTTTTGTCTTCATGAAGGCATTAGCATACATTTTCTGGGCTTCCAGCCAGATGAGTCATTTTCTTTGCCTATTTCCCTGTCTCCATGGTGCCCTGCTCTTTGTCAGAACCAAACAATGGTCCTAGCCAACAACTGTGCTGAGGGTCCTAAATCCACCCAGCCTAGTGCCCAGATACCCCTCCTGCTCTGTGGATGGAGCTCACCCTCAATCAGCTCCTCAGCAGGACCAGGCACCATGCATAGACAATGCCACTTGGCATCTGATAAGTAACATTTGGTACCAAGCCCAAATCAACTTTTCCTCACCTAGACAAGAGATGCATTTGGGACTCTTCAGTCTCCCCTGAAGCCCTCAGGCAGGCTTCTGTCATGGCTGGGTGGGATTATGATAACAGTGCTGGGAGGTCCCCACCTGCACCTCAGGCCAGATTGGAGAGGGTGAGAAAGCAAAATAAAAACGTCAGATTCCTACTGGGGATTAGGAGGCACTCAACTCTAGCCAAGTTTTTTTCTCCCTGAAGAAGGGGAAAAAAAGAAAACAGAAAACCCAACCCCAATTCTTCCATCCTTCTCAACAGTCCATAAAATCAGTGGTTAAGGGATAAAAAGAAGAGACACAATTCAGCAAACAAGTGAGGAATGCTTTGCCTGAACTGATACATTTTTCTATAGGTTTGAGGCCAGGAAAGCAAAAGAATTTCTGTTCACACCTCTGGCGTGAACAAGGGCTGCTTCCAGGAAAGAGATACCTCCAAAATAGGGAAATAGAAGAAATTGCAGTCTGTCAATTATTCACAGTTTAGTCTAACAACTATCTAAAATGTAGCCAGAGACAGTGTGGGGAGCAGATTTTAAAAAGGGCTCCCAGTGGTCCCCACTTCTTGGTATCTGTCCCCTTGTGTGATCCCCTCTCGTTGAATGTGGGCTGGACCTAGGGACTTGCTTCAAATAAACAGAATATGGGAAAAATGATGGGGTGCTACTTTTGAAATTAGGGTAGAAAAAAGACGGATTTAATGTCTTATTCTCCCCATCACCTCCTTGCTCTAGGGAAGCCAGATGCCATGTGCTGAGTTCCCCATGGGGTGAGAATTAAGGGAGGCCTCCAGCCAACAGCCACAAAGAACCAAGGGTCTCAGGTCCACCATCTTGAGGAACTAAATCCTGCCAAAGACCACTTGAATAAGTTCAAAAGCAGATCCTCCAGCCCCAGGCGAGTCTTAGGATGAAACCACAGCCCCAGCTGATACTGTTTGCAGCCTTGAGAGCTAGAGGACTCAGCCAAGCCACATCCAGGTTCCTGACCCATGAAACTGCTAGATGACAAATATGTGTTTCTTTGAGAACCTGCCCAGGGCAATACTATTTGACCACATTTTCCTGCTGAAATTTCTTTGACAGTTTTGGAACCAGATGATCCCAGCCTAGACTGAAGCAGCCATTCTCAATTGTTTAGGCGTGAAGACTTCATTCCAATGGAACCTTATGGAAAAGTTCAATTTGTCAAACAGACCAAAAACAAGCTGCTCCGGCTGAACTGGGGGTGAGGGCTCCATTAGACACCCAGCTCTGACTAATGTGCTCAGAGGAACCTTCTGTCCACCTTGAAAATGCCATAGGAACCATTGATCTAGCTGGTTGGGGCAGGCCTGTCCCAAGAATACTCAGTGACAGGAGGTGTCATCAATGACTGACTTCAAGATAACGCAATTTTTCCCCTGCCCTCACCACCAGCATAGACTTAGGTGGACAGGTATAGCTCAATCAGCCATCCTGCCTGGGAGATGCTCAGTTATAAAAGGGAAAGAAGGAACACCAAAAAGGAAGGAATCTCCAATGCTGGAATTTCATACTTAGGACAGGCTGGCGGGGAGATGGGCAGCCTCGCTCCATGCTGGTCACTGTGAGAGAGACCTGGAGTATTCTACTGCCCTGAGGTGCAGAGATGGAGATGGGGCAGAGGCACCGGGTCCCCAGCCATGCCTCTCTCTGTAGTCATGAGCTTCTCACCTCCTGCTGTACAGACCTGTGGTTCCACTCGGATCCCAGCACAGAATCACACCTGACATTGGGTCTCCTGGTTCCGGGCAGCTGGACCTGGTTCCATCCCTGTGGGGAGGCGGCCACACCTGCAGGTCCTCTCGGGATCCTGACTGATGCTCAATAGACAAATCACCATGTGAGGAAGCACTGCAGGGAGGAGGGCGTCTCCACTCCCCAAAACCCAACAAGACAAATCCAAAGAGATCCAGGAGCACGGAGCGGGCAGGAGCCTGCTGCTAAGGAGAACGAGTCAAGTGTTCTCATGCTTCTGAGGTTATCTAAGAAGATGCACAGACTCACGTGGGACGAACATAATTTCAGGGCAAAGATGATGCACTGAGTGTGGGATGGGTATTTGTGTCTTGATTTTTTAAAAGCATTTTAGGTGCAAAGAAAACTATTCTGCAACAAACCATTCCAAAAAGGATATCAAACTTTACAAGTACAGTGGAAGCTTCTAATGTAACTCTCCACCATCACGTTTGCCTCCCTCCCTCTGAGAATCACACCTGAACTTTAGGTTTACTATGCTCGTGTATTTCACTTTCACTGCATTTTCATGCATGACCGCTTTTCCAGTTTATTTTAACCTCTGTAGAGTACTCCACGCCATGAGCTCCAGCTGGTGGACATACGGGCTGGCTCTGTGTTTTTCATGATCACAGACAAACAAAGCTGCCATGAATGTTCCAGTGCCTGGGTGCATGTGACACACTTGCGGCCAATGAGGATGCAACAGGCCTTTTATTGTGGCTTCTGAGGCTCTTTTCTGCTGGGCTTAATCTGTCCTGTCATTATAGGAGATACTCTTTAAGAATGGTCCTGAGAGGGAAAAAGAAGAGCCAAGAGTCCAGGAGACACTCCTCCCGACCTGATGACATCATTGCAGCCTCTAGATCCAGCTGTGCCTGCAACGAACAAGGCATTCCTGGCACATTTTAGTTACCCAATGTTATAAAATACTTTCATTTAAAGCTGCTTAACTCAAGTTTTCTGTTGCATACAACCAAGAGTGCTGTCTGATGAAATCTTCCAATTATATGATGTTTTTACTTTAAAAGGAGTGTTCGGTGCCTCCACCTGAAAGGAGCAGTAATGGTAGGACTGAAGGCACACAGCAGTCCAATGGTACTTAGAGGGTCCCTAAAATTATACTGCATGGCCGGTTATCACTCAGTCCCTAGATTCAGCTGGTTCTGCAAGAAGAGTCATCAAGCCATTAGCTCCCTTCCTTTCTTTCTCCTGAAGGTGTCCTTCTTTACCTTTAAGACAGAGTACCCAAGTAGCTTTGGGTGGTTTCAATTAGGCCTTCAGCTAAGAGACAGAAGGAAAATTTAAAGCCAGAACCATCGGAATCCGATGATGTGTACTTTCAAGAATTTTCCAGGAGGAGCTGACCTCATTCAGGACTTTGATGCTGGATTGAGTGCTCTGGTTCCACTCACAGCTTAAGAATGCTTGACCTCTGATCTGCTAAGGCCTCGGACAAAGGGCAGACGATGACATGCATGGAGAGAAAAATAGTTTTCTGGTTACAAGGATAATTTTTAATTGCTCTGCAGTTGATGATTATCTACATTTGAGTGTTGGTGTTTTGTTGTTGTTGTTGTCAACTTAAAGCAGTGAAGGATCCCACTAGCCTTCAGGCCTTGCTGTCTAAGCAGGATGAACTGACACCTGCAGAATAATATCTGCATCTGTCATGGCTTAGTTGGATTTCAGGCCATGTCCTTTCATCTTGCTAATCAGTTTTCCTGATTTCCTGGACTAATAACTCTTTCTCTGGGCTCCATCAGCTGCACATGGCATTTCTCTTGTAAAGACCTTTCAGTTTATGTTCTTATTTAAAGCAATGTTTGATGGACACCAGGCTTGCTTATTGAGTAGTGTCTCTGATCCTAGGTCAAAGCAGAAAATGGGATTTTTGAGAAAGGTCACAGAGGTCATGGTTGCCAGGATCAGCACAGTGAGCACGGACCCAGGGCTCAGAGGGCTATGGCAGGCAGCAGGAAGCATCATGGTGGTAAACTCCCGGGATCCTGTCTGAAGTCAAGTACCAAGGAGAGAATGCAAGCTTGGCAGTTCACCGAATTTATTCTAGAAGGCGAAGCTTGCACCTTCTCCTTGGTATTTGACTTCAGATAGAAGCCTGGAGTTTACCACCACAATTCAGACCTGACGAAGGACTGAATTTTTCTAGGTGAAAAAAAAAAACACAGTTACCAAAGTGATTTGCACGTTGTAGAACATTTCAGTTCACAGATTTAACATCACAGGCTTTAATGATTTGTAAATGACTCTGTGTGTTAATTGGGATGGCTTATGGGCAGTTAACAAAAGATCCCCAAATCTCAGCAGCTTAAAATAAGAAACAGCTAATTCTCTCAAATGCTATGTTTCCCTTCTGTGAATGCGGTGGTGTCTGCACATTGTATTTGCTCAAGGCCCCAGCCTTCATCCTGACACATTTCTGGAAAGTCACCGTGACAGGTGGAAGCTAAAGTGGTTTAATGAACATTGGCTCAAAAATGATACACGCTGCTTCCACTCACATGTCTTAGATAACACCAGTCACATGACTGCACCAAACGGCAAGGTGGCCGGGAAGTGCAATTCTACCAAAAGGCAGGAAGGAAGCCCTCACATATTTAACAGATAGCACTGATGGCCCCCATACCCCATCACATGCAGCCATGCGGAGCTTGGCTAAGTCATGAATTTGATTCCTGTGTGGCCAAGCTCGGGGGTGTGACAAGACCTCCAACCTGGTGATGAAGGCTGGCCCCCAACTCAGCATTTGCAACCCAGAAAGGTTTGGACATGTCTCTCATCCACGTTGTGTTCAAGTAGATAAAAAATTGATTAAAAATTCAGATTCTTGGTGAACAATGATCTCTGAGCAGAAATCCAAAAGAAAAACAATGGTTTTAGCCAGAAAATGGCTCTTTTGGAACAAACTGTGAAATGCAAATGTAACCAAGATTGATGAAATGGATGAGACTGCATTATATGCTGAATGGAAGCTTAAAAAACTATTTATGAGACTGTTTTGGTGGGGCTGCAGCCTGTGAAATAGCTGCATTTTATGTGGGATGTAATGTAGACCACAGAACCATTCACAAAGATGAGAGTTCCCCGTGGTCCCTGGAGCTGGAGTCCAGCTGCACGTGGAAAGAGTGTCCGCACGGCTGGAAGGCCTGGATGCTGAAGTCAAACATAGCTGTTGAATGCTCTTCTCCTGCTCCTGTGGTCTCTGAATATATATATGAGAGAGAGAGAGAGAGTGTGTGTATACAGTTGTCCCTCAGTATCCATGGGGGATTGGTTCCAGGACCTTGCTTGGATACCAAAATCCATGAGTGCTCAAATCTCTGATACAAAATGGTGTAGGTTTTGCATATAAACTAAACACATCCTCCCGTATATTTTAAATCATCTCTAGATGATTTATAATACATAATACAATGTAAATGCTATGTAAATAGTTGTTATGCAGTGCTATTTAAGGAATAATGTCAAGAAAAATGTCTGTGCATGTTCAATGCAGACACAATTCATTTTTGAATATTTTTGATCCTCGGTTGAATCTGCAGATATGGAGAGATGGCTACACACATACACACACACACACACACACAGACAGACACACACGTAATTTTAAAATGTACTGTGAATATAAATCTTTAACGGTTTAAAAATTTATTTTGAATTAAGTTATTGGAATTATCAATAGTATCCAACTGATGAAAACAATATAAATAAAAAGTGATGCGTGATGATCTTTCAAAATGAAAAGAATATTGATATTGAAAATGCATCTCTCCAACAGCTGAATGGTGAGTATCATGGAATTTTGCTCAAAGGGGTCCTGACCCCAGATCCCAAGGTTCTGAGTCATCCCTTTGATTGATACCCTTGAGGCAGAGCACCATGGAAAGGTTTGGGATGGGTGGGAAACTACGCTCTCTTTGGCAAAATGGGAGAAGGAGAATTGGAAAAAGGTGATGTGAGGAGACAATAGGCATGTTGACCACCCAGCAAGCATGCTCTCTGCAGGTCAGTTTAGGAGATGACAGTAGTTGGAAGTATATGAGCCATCCTTGCCCCTCTGCCGCTTGGAAAGTGTTGTGGGTCCCCAGGTGGCCTTCCTTTGTCGGGCCAACTTTGCCCCAGTCATGAAATTATTGTTCTGGCTTCTCTTTGTCTTTGCTCAAATAGGAATACAGTAAAGATACAGACAGAGCCAAAATAATGTGAGTTGCATTTGGTCCTTTCAAAGTCAGTGTCTTATTTGTCAAGTGCACAGAATAGGAGTTGATCTCCCTCTTCCTTAAGCTCCCACCCCTCTCCGTGTTGCAGAGAAAGTCCAGTTTAGCATATCAGGACACTCTTACCTGTCCCTCCTCTTCTGTCTCCCTTCTCTCCAGGACCCCACCTCTGCTCCTCTCCCATCTTCCTTCCCCTCCATCTTTCTATTCATCTTCAGTTTTGGTCTAGCTTCTCTTCCTATCTTTTTTCTCCCTAAACATTTCCACAGAACTAAATCTTGAAAGCAATTTGCATAAAACCATTTCAAAGGGGCCAAGAGTGACATTTCTTTACGGGCCTGGGTCAACAGCTTTGACAAATGAGGCTGATATCAAGGAAAACAAATTGTTAGTTTTATACTGAAATTTTGCTGTGGGTATTAAATATTTGCATGAGGTAACCAAATACTCTAGGGTTTAGGCAGATGAATTCCTTTCCAAAACCACTAAAATGAAAAGCTAACTGCAAATGAGGTTTGAAATGGACCTGCCTGTCCTCTGAGATTTTGCAGCGACTAATGGATTAGTCCCCAAGTGGAACACAAACCTACTTTGCTTTCATAGAAGCAAAGAAGACTAATAAAGGCGGAGTCTCTATGCAGCCCTGAATCAACCAGGGCTCCGTCAACCTCTGTTTAATAGCCCGATGATTCTCAGCTGAGCTTCTTAATTAAGTCACAATAAGAGTTGGCCCTTAAGAAATCCCTGAACACCTGAGTTCTTGGTTTAATATTCTTCACTAGTGTTGGTGCCAAGAAATGGCTTGGAAAGGGAAGTTCATCCACCCCTCTCTGAATCTCCATTAGTGTCCCACTAAGAAAACACATACATAAAGTAAAAAAGTAAGCATTATGAAACTGTTCCATTTTTATTTATCTGAAATATACATGCCAAGTAGAAACTGTGAATGCTCTGCGGAGGCAGCTTTGAGATAAGCGTCCTCTGCCTATCATCCTGGCCCCTTATTGAACATAGAAAGCTGGGCTTACGCTCTAACAGCAGTTGTCTCCAAATCTCAGTGGTAATCACACCAAGAATTTGTTTGTGTATTAACTTACGTGCTTATTTATGGCTGGTTTGTTTTTGCCAGCTCACCCTTGCAGGCAGCATACCCGTGTGGACTCAGCCATCCTGGAGGTTTTCATCTGGCTCTGTCAACCTTGAAGCAGCAACCTCCACCATCACAGTGCAGGGTAGACGGCCTGGAGTTTGCGCACCTGCCAAGAAACACGTAGGTCTGGAGTAACACACGATGCCTCCTCCATCCAATTGTCTAGAATGAGTCCCACACGCCACCCTCCCCAGTTTCACAAAACAAAGGGGAAGTGATATCCCTTTGTTTCCGGAAGGGAGAGAACACTTATAAACAACAAAAGCTTCTTTGAAATCATCTTCCAACCAAATTGCCATCTCCTGTAAAAAAATTCCAGAGCCACCAATAGAGGATCACAACTTTTTTTCAAAAGAAATCAACAGTATTTGGTTTATTCTTTTTTCTCCTAAGTAGGGCAGTGCCAGGATGGGAGTGAATCTCTGGGCCAATCTGTGACCACAGAGGCAGGTCTGGGGTACCTTGGAGGAGGCTGTCTCTCGCCCAAGCATCTCTGCTACCATCTGGAGTGAGACCAAAGCTGCTGAACCAGCTGACCTGGGAATCTCCGTCCCAACTTTCCAGTCAAATGACTTGAGCAACCGCACCTTTCACACAGATTGTCTGTCTCCCCTATTAGCGTACCCATTTGACCAAGGCAGGCCTTCCCTTCACTTGCTCTATTCTCTGTTGTATCCCTGGAGCCAAGAACATGCCCAAAGTAGGGGCTCAATAAATGTCTGCTAAATAAACGAACTCCTTGAGCCCCAGTTTCCTCATCTGTCCCAGGTAGATGCTGTTAATAAGAGTTGTCTTGAGAGTACATTTAAAAAATATCTTTAAATGCTTTGCAAAATGTAAAGTCCTATGCATGGGGTGAGTTGGTGTTCCTCTCATTCCATACCAAGGGCTTGTGCAGACAGAATGACTGTGGCCAGAAAGCCAACCTGTGTTTTCCGAGCTGGTATGTTGATGGTCCAGAATCTCGCTTGGGAAACACAGGGTTTCTAAACTCTTCAGCTTTCAGAGTCAATCTTTCATTTACGCTAAACCCAGCTCTTCCTCCTTGCTAGTCGATCAGCAGACAGTTCAGTTTTTTCCTGGGTTTCAAATCCTGGGCGTGTTCAGCATTTCTCTTTTCTCTCTGCTCTGCCCAACAAGTCACTCACCCCCACTATTCATGCTTCTCTCCCTGCTTGTCCCCATCAGGGCGGCAACAGTGACTGCCACTGTCCCAGTCCTCAGAGCCACCAGGCACCCCATCCACAGGGAAAGCTGCTTTGCCCTAACTTTTCCAGCAATAATCCCCAAATATCCTCTTAAACAGGGAGGAATAGATCACACGCACCCTCCAAACCAAACAAGATGGCCTGGGGATGAAATGCATAGACTGGCCTAGACTTCATTTATGCACTATTTGAATAAATGTGTACCCAGCTGGTACCAAGCTGCAGGCAGTGTTTGTTCTAGGCGATGGCAAATCAGTGGCAGAAAAGACAGAAATCCCTGCGGGTTATGAAGTGGATGCGATAGTTAGTTGTACATTTCCTGTAGCTGCTGTAACAAATTACTCAAACAGCAGCTAGAATAACTTTCATTTGTCTCTTGCAGTTCTGCAGGTCAGAAGCTCAAAAGGGCTAAAATCAAGGTATTGCCAGGACTGTCCTCCTCTGCAGAGGCTGCAGGGGAGAATTCGTTTCTTTGCCTCTTCTGGCTTCTAGAGAACACCAACATTTCCCGACTCCTGGCCCCTCCTCTGTCTTCAAGGACAGCAGTGGAAGGTTGAGCTCCCCCCGTTGCATCATTGTCACGTTGCTTCTTCCATCTTCGCGTCTCTGACTCAGACTCCCCTGCCTCCCTCATTCACCTTTAAGGACCCCATGATGACATTGGGCCCACCTGGATAATCCAGGGACATCTCCCCATTCCCAAGGTCAGTGGATTAGCAACTTTAATTCCTCCTTCTCACATAAGGTAACACAGTTACAGGTTCTGGAAATTAGGACGTGACATCTTTTGGGGGCCATTATCCCATCAGCCACACTACAGCACACTTACCCCGTGAGTCTGCAACACCTTCCTTACGCTTACTTAAATCTTCACCCTGTGACTATTTCCATTTGGGACAGATGAGGCAGGCAGGTGTGTATTTTCTCCCAAGTCACATAGTTGGTAGGTGGCAGAGCCTGCCAGAAGCTGCGTGCTCAATTCTGCCCTGTGTTGCCTTTGACTAAAACAAAATCAAGCTTGGCTCCCATCACGCCAGTCGCTGGAATTCCACAGACTCTCCATGACTATCCAACACAAAGGAAGTGGAGTAGATCAGGGAATGATCCATATTTGGAGATTGTTAAGGAGGGAAAACACCAATTTTGTTTTGTTCTGGTCTCATCCATAGCACAAACATGGAAAGGTGCTTTCAACTCATCCATTTGTGTGTTTCCTCATGCGACAAATATTTGTGGAGCACTTACTATGTGCCAGGTACTGATGTGGGCACCGTGTGTGTGACCTAACTCACAACTTTCACAGCAATTCCAGGGCATGGGTGCTCTGAGCTTGGTCTCTCCCATTTTACAGACGTGGAAACTGAGTCACAGAGTGACACACTCACTGGTTACTCACCTGGGTCCCCTTTGGATGGATGCCACCTTGCTCTAGAGCCCACGCTGTCACCACCGCACTCCACGCCAGGTCAAATGTCACCACCGTTGTGCAGACACCCCTGACCTTCCTGGCAGAGTTCAGGACTCCCTCCGGGGACTCCCTCGGCCTCTCTCACTTTTCTCTTTGGGCTCTGGTCAAATGGTGCTAAAATTTTTATCTGCACATGTGCCTCCCCTGTAGCCTGCCAGCCTCCTGAGAAGACAGACTGGCATTATATTCCCAGGGACTGGCACAGGTTAGGGACTTCAGCAATGTTTGTGAATGAATGGGTGATTGAATGGATAGATTGTGGGACTTCAGCAATTCCTTGTTTGTTATTTGTTTGTTTGTTTGTTTTAGACAGAATCTTGCTCTGTCACCCAGGCTAGAGTGCAATGGTATGACCTCGGCTCACTACAACCTTGCCTCCCCGGTTCAAGCGATTCTCCTGCCTCAGCTTCCCAAGTAGCTGGGATTACAGGCGTGCACCACCACGCCCGGCTAATTTTTGTATTTTTAGGAGAGAGGGGGTTTCACCATGTTGGCCAAGCTGGTCTTGAACTCCTGACCTCAAGTAATCTGCCCACCTCAGCCTCCCAAAGTGTTAGGATTACAGTGTTGTGAGCCGCCGTGCCCGGCCTTCAGTAATTCCTATTGGTGCCTTAGGCACTCCCTTGACCCTTGGGTATGTTTCTGTATGCAGCTGACAGAGAGAGGGTGATACACACAGACACACGGAGAGTGGGAGAGAATCACAGACATGAAGAGAGGCTGGGAGGCCCAAATAAGCCCCAAAAGAGGACAGGGAAAAGAAGGAGGATGGAGGAGAAGGAGCCTCCAATGCAGTTTAAGCCCCGAAGGTGGGGGTGTCAAGAGCAAGGCACCTCTCCACCCCTCCCACCTCCCTCCAGGCACTGGGCCTCATGCCATTCATTGTACAGGCAAAGCAAACTTCTACCCCAGGGCCTTTGCACAAGCAGTTTTTCTGCCTGAAATATTCTTCCCCTAGGTCTTGACCTGGCTGTCTCTTTCTCAATATCTGTGTGTATATTCGGGGGGTGAGCTCAGAGAAACCTTCCCCAGTGCCTTTCGGGAATAACTCACCATAATTCCACCAAAATTGCTGTTACTGTTTTTCTTTCAAAACCATTAGCCCCAGGTGGCAGTGTG
Source organism: Piliocolobus tephrosceles (assembly GCF_002776525.5). Classification (NCBI taxonomy): domain Eukaryota; kingdom Metazoa; phylum Chordata; class Mammalia; order Primates; family Cercopithecidae; genus Piliocolobus; species Piliocolobus tephrosceles. The sequence continues at coordinate 20,954,194 of NC_045453.1, read as the reverse complement.
CTATTTGTTAACTCGTTTATTTTGTCTACCCCATGGAGTGTGGCAACAGGCGTGAGGGCTGGGCAGGCTCTATTTACGTTCTGCTTTAGTCCCTGTGTCTAGCACACAGGAGTTACTCAGTGAATGTTTGTATTGGATATTGTGGTGGATAAAAGAAGGAAAGAGAGAGGGAGGGAAGAATGAAAGAAAGAAGGAAGCTCCCAGCTGCTCTCCTTGCTAAACCCCACTGCAGAATGCGGTGTGCAGAGGCAAATAGAAATTCTGCTCAGGAAGCAGGCAGGAGAGCTGTGCCCTCTGTGCACTCTCTGTGCTGTAAGGGTCAAGGTCTGAACGCCAGCTCTTAGCAGCTCTGGCCAACAGGATGCTCTTCTAGAAGGAATGTGTCTTTCCTGAAGCAGCCGGGGGCCTGGGACAGGCTATTTGAGGCCTCCTCTATGCTTTATTATGGCAGAGAGGGCTCCGAACATTCCTCAAGCAACAAGAGAGAGTAGGGAAATACAGAACCAACGCAGACCTCCACATGGGTGTCATCTCAGAGGAAGGAGCAAGGTCATCTGTCCCCTGCAAGGAAAGAAAGAAACCCTTTTCTTTGCTTCCATTTGTTCTGAGGCCTGGAACAGCAGCTGTACTTTTTTTCCTGGCAAGTTGGAGAATTAGGGAGGGCACAGATCTCCTTTAAAAGGGAAAATACTTCTCTCCATTCTCGGGAACCTCAGTCGAAAGGAAATCCTCACCACTCCGAGGTCTGTTTTGTGCCTTCCCCTGTCCACGCAGCAGGCCCCAGTCTCAGCCTCAGCAGAGGTGACATTTAAGGGATGGCACTGGAGCCGCCCCACTGCCTCTAGCATTATGACCAGGCCTCGATTTTCTCTTCAGTAAAGAGAGTCTGATAATTTCTCCTCTCTCAAGACTGCTGTGGGGGTGGATGAACTTGCAGGCCATGAGGTGGCAGCTCCAGGGGGCAGATGCCTGCCTGTGGGAATGAGGCTCCGTGCAGCCACCTCCTTCTTCTTTAAAGACAAATCAGAAATCTGAATGGTTTATGGAGTCTCCCAACTGATTAAAAATAATTTCAATGTCTTACCGTCTGCACTCAGTCAGTCTCCTTAACTGTGTAGAAGTGGAAAGAGCAATGAACCAGGAGTTAAAATGCTTTGTAATTGAGGCCCAGCTCTGCTGCCTCCCGGTGGGGTAACTTGACCTTCCACTTTGCCAGGACTCAGTTTTCCCATTGGTAACTTGGGGATACTAGCCACACAGTCAATGAACAATGGGTTGCTGCAACATTTAAATGAAATAATGTAAATGAAAAGACTTTGGGAAGTGCAATCCATTCATTCACTTGCTCATTAACTCAATAAATAATCATTAGTGAGCTATTTTGGAGCAAACACTGTTCTTGATTCCTGGGGTGTAGAAAGACAGAGTAATACGGTCATTAAAGGTGGGGGACTCTGAAATGGACTGCCTGGGACCACATTCAGGCTCTTTCACTCACTCACTTTGGGATGGGCAATAATAATACCTGACTGAAAGGATTATTGTCAGGTTTAAAAGAATTAATATACTTAAAGCATTCACAACACTCCTGGCACAAAACAGTTGCTATAGAAGCCTTTGATCATAAAAGATCATTTTCTTTAACATGAACAATGGAGAAGTTAAATTACACTTTAAGAAGACATAGCTGAATATCTTACCTTAAAAAAATCCTAGAAGGCTTAAAGGAATAGAGCAATGAACACTGGTATAACCTTTTAGAAAGTTTTACAGCCAAAATTCTTTACATACAAAGTGAAGTTTTAATTATTAATCATTAACCGTCGAGAACACACAGATACGTGGAATGTCCTTATTTATTAGGTGCTATGGTTTAGATATTTGTCCCCTCCAAACCTGATGTTGAAATTTGATCCCCAGTGTTGAACGTGGGGCCTAATGGGAGGTGCTTAGGTCGTGGGGGTGGGTCCCTCATGAATAGATTAATCCCCTCCCTGGGGAGGAGAGTAAGTTCTCCCTCTATTAGCTCCCCATATTGTTGGTTGCTAAAAAGAGTCTGACATTCCCCTCCCCCTTGCTTCCTCTCCCACTGCAGATCTCCGCGCATGCCAGTTCCCCTTCACTTTCCCCAGTGAGTGGAAGCTGCCTGAGGCCCTCATTAGATACCCAGTCTTGAGCTTTTTCAGACAGCAGAATTAGGAACCACATAAATGTTTTATTTGCTGCTGTTGTTAATAAATTGCCCAGCCTCAGGTATTCCTTTACAGCAACATAAAATGGACTAAGACATTAGGGACACAGGCTAAGGATTAATTCTACTGCCATATAACACCTTAGGCTCCTTTTTATGAAGTGCCATTTTAATTACACAAATGACACATGAATACATTTCCCTTATTAAAAATAATGAAAACATTTGCATGAGGCTCAAGTCCTGTTTGACATCTGGCGTTATTCTGCAGTAATATAAAAGGGAAACGCCCCAATCAGTAGCTTCAAGAAACCAGGTTTATTTATTGTTCAAATCCATATCCATCTCAGGGCAGTGGGGATCTCTACTCCACAACCTTTCACTCATGTGCCTGTGATGGCAGCTCCTCCGCTATCTAGAATGTGTCACTAAGGCAAAAATGCAAAACATTTACAGTACTGGATGGTAATGGCATCTTCCCCAGGCAACATAGACACTTCCCATCACATTCTATTGGCTAGAACAGACCACATGACCACTCCCAACTTCACAAGGTGAAAAAACGTCAATCTTACCATGCACCTGACTCCATCACTTACCGGCCGTGTGATTTTGGGAAAGTCACTGAATTTCTTTGTACCTCAGTTTCCTCATGTATAAATCAAGAAGAGAAATGCAGCACTTATTTCAGAGGATTGAATAAGGAAGTAAATGACATTAAAAATGTAAAGAGCTTAGAAAGGTGTTCAATAATATTAGCTATGATGATGAGGAGGAAGATGATACTTTACATCCATAAATAAATCTTTGTGTATGTTTAAGAGTGATCTCATACTATGGTTCTGTTCTGTAATCTATACGTGGGTGAATCTCCAATACTAGCAGAAAGAATATTCTTCACTGTATTCTATAATTTTAGGGCGCATGTGTATATATACACACATACATATTCATATATATGCACATATTCAATGTACAGATGGTCCCCAACTTATGATAGTTTGACTTACAATTTTTCAACTTTATGATAGTATGAAAGTGATATGCATTGAGCAAAAACTGCATTTTGAGTAGCCGTACAACCATTCTGTTTTTCACTTCAATAAATTCAATAAATTACATGAAATATTCAACACTTTTTAATAAAATAGGCTTTGAGTTAGCTGATTTTGCCCAACTACAGGCGAATGTAAGTGTTCTCAGCACATCTAAGGTAGGCTAGGCTAAGGAATGATGTTTGGTAGGTTAGATGTATTAAATATATTTTTAACTTAATGATATTTTCAACTTATGATAGGTTTATCAGGATGTAACCTCATGGTAAATTGAAGAGCATCTATAATATAACATAATACAATAAATATACATGCAAAGTACCTCTTTCCTTCTGTTTCCATGAAAACTGACTGACATAGAGTTTTACTGCATTTAGCCTGAGTCCAGAGGCACAATTCACAGAGCAAACAATGGGTTCATGTTTGATATTTCCTGATGTGGGCAAGGGAGCAGGGTGGTTCTTGGCAGGCAGTTCTCGCCCATGTGCTCACTGGCCCTCCGCTGGCTGATGACAGAGACGACACATGGGTCAGGGAGCTCAGATGCTTGAATGGTGACACAGCTGGAACCCCAGTTAGTACATGAAAGAGGAAAGCAGAGTGAGTTGAAGTCAGTAGAGGGCACGTGGGACAGGTGTCAGAGCTGAAGAGTGGAGAAAGGGAGGAATGTGGGCAGAAGCCAAGTTCTGGTAGCAGAGGCTCTGGGAGGAGCCTGCATTTGTGGTGGTGGGGGCAGAGCTCGGGACTACTGAGACCCAGGCACCCAAAGGTCAATAGGGTCAAAGGGCACAAGGACTTCGGGTTGACTCTGGATGATGACATGCCCGGATGGATGTGGGTGGACAGGTGCCTTGTACCTGCCTGGAGTGACATGGTTTGGATGTTTGTCCCCTTCAAATCTCATGTTGAAATGTGACCTCCAATGTTGGAGGTGGGGCCAGGTGGGAGGTGACTGGATCATGGGGGCGGATACCTTGCAAATGGCTGAGCGCCATCCTCTTGGTAATGAGCGAGTTCTTGCTCTGAGAATTGATTGTTTAAAAGAACGTGGCACGTCCCCCGCACCTTGCTCCCTCTCTCACCATGTAATGCCCCAGCTCCCTTTCACCTCCCCCTACGACTGGAAGCTTCCCGAGGCCTCACCAGAAACAGATGCTGGCACCACACTTTCTGTACGGCCTGCGGCGCCACGAGTCAATTAAACTTCTTTCCCCTAAAAATTACCCAGTCTCAGATATTTATTTATAGCAATGCAAAAACGGACCAACACACCCAGCATTCACCCCCACGCTTCTGGAGCCATGCTCTGAGCTTTGCTCTAGGAAACACACCTTTGTTGCTCTACATTCTGTGCCAGGGTGATCATGTGACTCAGGCTTGGCCAATGAGGTTTCACTTGACTGCCCACAATGATTGGTTCCGGTTGGACTTGGGTTTCTGGTCACCTACAACCAAGTGTATCTTGGTAGCTAGAATGTGCCTATTTGAAGAAGTGGACTGGCCGGCCTGCAAATACACTTGCAGACTTTCTTGGTTCATCCAGAAAAAATTCTGTTAGCTTCTCAAAAATTGCAGTTTACTTCCATGCTCCCTAAGAAACCCAGTGTTAATTCATCCTTGAAGGGTACATGTCTTTGGAAGCGCTTTCCATGGCCTCTAATGTCAATTTTCCTTTTAATAATTTGTCCCTGCAGTATTAATGTCCAATGCAGTTTCATCCCCATCCAGCCCACCCTGAAATCGCCATAGTAGCCAATCATTGTTTGATCAATTTGCTTTCTTTTTAAAATAAGTCCTAGTTGAACCCCTAAAGTGTGTTTACTCTGAATGCATTACAATTGTACTTATCAAATTAGAACTGTATTACCCCCCCTTAAGTTACCTTGAAAACAAAATCAATAGTTTATTTAACCAGAATCAAGAAAAGAAAAAAAAAAATACCCCGAGGAATCTGTGTAATAAGTTTTACTTGGAAAGAAACAATGCGGATAAACATGAAGAAAGCATTTCAGTATAAAGCAGGGTGTATGGGTAGCTTGGAGGAATAAACAGGCACCAAATTTAATATTGTTCTTTTCTGTGCACCTTCTTATAAATAGCTCAGCAGGCCTTTGTCAAGCATGGGTTGCTTTCTGAGCAAGCAGTAGAAATAAACAATCGTATGACATTTTTAATAGTGACAGCAATTGGATTTAATGCAGGTATTTATACTATTCTTTAAGTAAATATTTGAGACCTTTACAAAATTCGGCTGCTCATCAGTGCCTCCAACTTGGACTATAGGGACAAAATTTGCTCTAATTCAGACACCACCAGTTAGGCTCCCTGTGTGTGTTTTAAATTTGCAATTCCTCCAGTTTTTCTGCCCCCAGGTCATAGCTTCTCAATACTGAGCAGAAATGACAATTCCCCATGGCGTGACAGATGTGGCCCAATATCCTCTATGACCTGAGACTTCCCATCAGTTAATCTCCTGCTGGCACTGTGAAAATATCTGATTGCAATCAGCAGGTGCATTCCTCAAGGACTGATGAGCGTCTCCTGGGGGATGGATGGTTGGATGAAATCTGAACGCAAGAGGAAATCAGAGGGTTGGCTCTTTTGCCAGCTTCCAAATCTATCTTTTCCAGGTCTCCACATGCTGGTCCTAGAGGTCATGGAATTCTAGAGTTAGAAGAGACTGAGAGATTCTGGCACTTTGGGAGGTCAAGGTGGGATCTCTTGATCCCAGGAGTTTGAGACCAGCCTGGGCAACATAGTGAGACCTCATCTTTACAAAAAATTTTAAATAATTTAAAAATTAGCCAAGTGTGGCAGCACACATCTGTGGTCTCAGCTATTCAGGAGGCTGAGGTGGGAGGATCATTTGAGCCTGGGTGTTTGAGGCTGCAGTGAGCCATGATTGCACCACTGTACTCCAGCCGGGCAACAGAGCAAGACCTTGTCTCGAGAGAGAGAGAGGGAATGAGAGATTCTGAAGCTCAGCTCCTCATTTATTGAATCATTCATGTATGTATTCCATCAAGCATCTCCTGAGTGCTTTCCCCATGCCTGGCCTTGACCTGGGCTGTAGGCACATAGTAGCAAATAGAGTAGATATAGTCTCTACCCAACCTAGTTGAAGAGACAGAAAAACAAACAAATAAAAATGACCAGCAAACACACAAACAAGATAATTTCAGGTGGTGATGTGTGCCACAGAGAAAGTAGGCAGTTCCTGTTACTCCCTGTTGCCCAGGTTCTGAAGCTTCTGTGGCTCTTATGGCTCCTAAAACCCAGTTCACCAGATTGGCCTCACTTAGACCTTACACATATCTTTGCAATCTGGCTCTTTTTTTTTTTTTTTGGCTTAAGTTAACTAGAGTCAGTTTCACCTGTTTCTAGGCAGACTCTTTGATAGACACGGTAATGGAGAGTGCTTGAGAAATAACTGGCAGATCTTTGTATTATAGTAAGATTGTGCTCAGAAGAACTGGAAATAAAATTTAAATCAGAACATTGAGTGAGATAGGATAAAGCCTTTCTTTTTTATAGGAGACCCTTGGGATGGCTTTGACAATCCTGCATATCTAAACACACTTCCTGTATTTGGGGCAATTTCCCATTTTATGAATTCATTTCCAATATGGCTTCCAATATAGAAGCCAGAAACTTGCTTTCTCAACTTCCCAGGCAGGGAGAGTGAAGTCATGTGACTGAACTTGGCCAATCAGCACCCACATAAGATAGCCATCAAGTAGCTACTGAAGTAAAGAAGCCTTTGTGAGGAACAAGGGCACGATGACTTCTTGTTTCCAGAGGCAGCTGTAATTGCTGTAATCCAGTGCTCAAGGTCTACACAGCAGGCTGTGGTGTCTCTAGGGTGGGTTCAATGGTGTCATTCTGACATTATTCCCAGTTGCACAGACTTCAAGAATCCTGATTTGCTGTCTCTTCTGGAGAGTCTGTGACCACCCCAGTGCCATTTCCTAAATTCTTTTTCTGCTTAAATAGCTAGAGAGGACCCTCACGAAAGAGGACCCTGAGACAGGTGCTCATCCCTTCCTCGTCTAAACAGGCAGTGGGCACTGCTTGGCCACCACTTAGGTGTCTGATGCAGAAGAACCTTTCCTTCTCACCTCCCCGCAGCAACTAACAGATGAAGCAGAAAACAGTCATTTTTGCTTGACAATATGAGAATTGGATTATAAATCAATGAAGAACCCATCTGTGAACATGTTCTCACCAATTGTAAATGTTACAAGTTGGAAGAAAACAAGTCTCTGTATAATACTTGATATTGATATTAGTAACTACCAAGACAGGATTTTCCTGAGGGATGGGGAGGAGGGCTGTTCACAGACAGACTCTGGGCCCTGGTCCCTGAAACCCATGAGAAGTGAGACCAGAGCGCTGGGGGTAGGGGGCAATGTCAGGGTAAAGTGAATAGAATGCATTGACTGCTCTGGTGGACCCTACTGATTGTCCCTGAAAATTTCTTGGTTGGTCACTGTGGCTCACACCTATAATCCCTGTACTTTGGGAGGCCAAGGCGGAAAGATTGCTTGAGCCCATGAGTTTGAGACCAGCCTGGGCAACATGGTGAGATGCTTTCTCTCCAAAAATTAAATTAGCCAGACATGGTAGTGCACACCTGCAGTTACTCAGGAGGCTGAAGCAGGGGGATTGCTTGAGCCTGGAAGGTTGAGGCTGCAGTGAGTCATGTTCATACCACTGCACTCCAGCCTGGGTGACAGAGCAAGACCCTGTCTCAAAACAAACAAACAAATAACAACAACAACAAAATTATCTCTTCATCTCTTTTACTATAGTCATAGAATCCTAGACCTTTATCTAGCCACCGAGAACACATTTTAGCTGCCCTTGTAGGTATTTATGACCAGATTACCAACTTCTAGTTAGTGGAATATAAGCCTAGGTGCTGTGTTTAAATTCTAAGTATTTTAAAGAGACAGAGCATCCCCTCCCTCCACCTCTGGCTGGCCCATGGACTTGGGTGATGTGATCTGGAGCAGGCACCTTGAACTATGAGTGAGAAGCCTCATGCAGAGCATTGCAGAGCAAGCCAGGAGGGGCCTGATCCTCGACATCACAGGAGCCACTGTACCAGCCCTGGACTGTCCACATTTATAGGACATAGAAATATATTTTTATCCTGTTTAAGATATTAATATAATACTGTCATTTTTTTTTTCCTATTTGGAAACTCACAGCAGAATATAATCTCAGTGAACACAGAGATCATTCTGCTCAGCACTGAGCTGGAATCTTTGAGCAGAGGAAGAGAGAATTGAGGTTAATGTGTAGTTGCACTGAAAAGTCTGACATGTGGGTGCTGATTGGCCAAAGCTCTATGGGCTGGGGACTGAGTGATGTGGAAAAGGGTTGTGAGTGGGGGCAGACACTCAGGGACTGGCCGGGGCAGACTGAGCTTGGGAACTGGGCCCTGAAATTGGAGAATGAGGGAAAGAAAAGCAAAGAGAAAAAGGCTTATCTTCCAAGGCTCAGAAAGGCAAGTTGCCCTCCTTCCCAAGACAGAAGGAAAGAATTTAACCACATTGAAGCGGGCTTCCACAAGGAAATACGTACAGAGGAGGACTCTCCAACATTAAGATGTATCGATAACGCTATCTCACAAAGTGCCCAGCACACAGTCTGCGCTCAACAATTATTTGCCTTATTGTTATTGAAAAGGGGTTCCAATCCAGACCCCAAGAGAAGGTTCTTGGATCTCGCACAAGAAAGAATTTGGGGCAAGTCCACAGAGTGAAAGCAAGTCTATTAATGAAGTAAAGGAATGAAAGAGTGGCTGTACCAGAGACAGAGCAGGACATTCCTGAAAGTAAGAGGTGGAATGCCCCCAACTTAGGTACAAGGCTTATTTAGATATAAGGTAACAAATATCATGGGGAAGATGTGCTCCACTACAAGGATTTGTGATAAAGGACTGTTAATCCTTGTATAACTACTGTCCTTCCCAAGAGTCTATATTACTGTTTTTAAAGCAAGACTTATGCTTAAAGTAGGAATGTTTTTGTACTTAAGATACCAGGATATCAAAACATTTCCTGTATCTGTTAAGTTCTCGATCTGTTTCTGTTCCCTTAATAGTACACATCCTGTGACTAAGAATGCCTGGCCTCCTGGGAATACAGCCCAGTGGGTCTCAGCCTCATTTTACCCAGCCCCTATTCAACATGGAGTCGCTATTCAAGATGGAGTCACTCTGGTTCATACACCTGTGATCACAAAATAAAGATTGGATGACTATGTAAGTGATCAACCAACCAAACAAAAGAGAGGCAAGTAATATGGTGCAGTGACTAAAGGATGGTGCTGGAATTGGAGGACTGAGGATTAAATGTTGAAGTTCTAGCTCTACCATTCAGCAGCTGGTGAGTGATCTAGGCAAGGCAACCAGTTTCCTCATTCCTCATCTATAAGTTGGTGATGATAAAGATTATGACAGAGGCTCTCCCTTTAAGGGTTAGGTTGAGTGAGATACCAATGTAGACATCAATATATACTGCTTATCCCAGTCCCTGGAAAGTAATAGTATTCACTAAGTGTTGAATTATAACAATGTTAGTGTTGTTGTTTTGGTTGCAAATGAGAGCCTCTTAGGGCTTTGTGAATTTCCTCCTTCTAAAGGTCCTGGCAGCTTCCTCCCCACATATTCAAATCCACTTCTGTCCCCACCCAGCCCTGGATCTCCAGTTGGCTCTAGGAGGGCTATTCTGACCACCCAGCAATCTTCTCTTCGAACGGCACATTACTATCTTGTCATCAGGCACTCGATGGGGGTTGTCGAGGACAGCTTCTAGATTCTTGTTTCATCCCCTGACTTCCCAGACACATGAACAGCAAGTGAAGCCCTTGTAAATATCTACCCCTACTAGGTTTTCCACACTCATCCCTTCCATTTTCTCCCACATTTAAAAATCCACGTACCTCCTCACATTTTTAACACCTTAATTTTTTATCATAAGTTTAAATCATTGTATCAGAAATATTGAATATTTATATTCTAAAAGAAGACTATTACATCACTTTTAACGTGTGTCCGGTGGAAACTCAGTACCATAGTGATTGATACCTACCACCATTGATTTTAAAAACGCATGAAAAGCTCAGCTCTAATTGTTGGAAATTTTGCCTTTTTCTCCTTGAACTTCTACTCCTCTAGCCAACTTTGATGGGAGTGTATCTTACTTTTATGCTTGGAAGTCTTGTATTGATCACCACTGCAACAAAAACATGTATAAATTAAAAATTGATAATTTACAGAGTTTTGTTCATGTAAAGCTTTAAATGTGAAACATGTGATTCTGAATTTAGTTATCGTTAACGACAGTAAGTAGTGCATAATTGATCAGAGAAACATAACAGCTGCGGGGCTGTTTTCTCAATTAATTCATGTATTCATGGATGACTATTGATTACTGTTATAAAGAGACAGGTTTCGGCCTCAACGTTATCCCCCTTTAGAAAAAATTTTGATTTTGTTACTGTAAGCAGGGTGAATCTTGTTCACATAAATAAACAGATGGAAATTAAAGAGCTTCTGTTATATGTTATGCAATTGTTTGAATGCCTTCCATCAAAATGAGCTCCCTTGCTTTCTGGCCTGTGGTTGTGTCAGAGGCGTGTGAACCAGAGCAACTCCATCTTGAATAGGGGATGGGTAAAATAAGGCTAAGACCTCCTGGGCTGCATTCCCAGACAGTTAGGCATTCTAAGTCACAGGATGAGAGAGGAAGTTGGCAGAAGACAGAGGTCATAAAGACCTTGCTGATAAAACAGGTTGCAGTAAAGAAGCTTGCCAAAACCCACCAAAACCAAGATGCCCACAAGAGTTACCTCTGGTCATCCTCACTGCTACACTCCCATCAGCACAAGGACAGTTTACAGATGCCATGGCAATGTCAGGAAGTTACCCTATATGGTCTAAAAAGGGGAGGCATGAATCATCCACCCTTTGTTTAGCATATCAGCAAGAAATGGGCAACCAGCCACCCTCAGGGTTGCTCTATGAAGTAGCCATTCTTTTATTCCTTCACTTTCTGAATAAACTTGCTTTTACTTCACTGTATGGACTCACCCTGAATTCCTTCTTGCACGAGATCCAAGAACCCTCTCTTGGGGTCTGGATCGGGACCCCTTTCCTGTAACAGTCGGGTTTTGCCACGGGATAGCGAGAACCAGCAGAGATGGTAGACTGAGAGATGAATGAGGTAGGGGTTCTTTACTCCTACTGTGGGGGAGCCCAGGCTGCCTGCCTCCACTGCAGAAGCTCACAGCTCCTGTCTGGCAGCTCCCTCCTGGTGTCTCCTTTTGTCTGCAGGTTCCAGAAGGCTCTTTCCCCTTGCCCTGCCCAGGGCCGCACTGTTACTAGCCAGGGCCTGACACTATTCTTTGCTATTTCCCTTTATCCGGATCTCAAATTTTAAATAATACCTTTATGAAACTTTCCTCCAATTAGCCAGTGTAAGTATGCTGTCTGTCTTCTGCCAGAACATGGACTGATCAATCTTTGTTTTATGAAGTAGGAGAAGAGTGTTACCAAAAGAGGATGTGGAAATGAAGGGCCCACAGAGTACCCACGTCAGCTGAGAATCTGAAAACTGATTCTCTTAAAAGGGCCTTTTGCCCTGAACCCTTAGAAAGTCATCGTGAGGGAAGAGAGAGATCCTCTCATATTGTTTTATATTGTTTTATACTCAGAAAAGGAAAGAGAAGTGAAACTAAAGGCAGGTAGCCCGGTGCCTAGGAACCAGACCGGAAACCAGGCCTGGGCCTGCCTGACCTAAGCCTGGTAGTTAAAATTCGACCCCTGACCTAGCAACTGATGTCATCTATGGACTCCAGACATTGTGTGAAAGGACACTGTGAAACCTCCCGTTCTGTTTGGTTTCACTCTGACCACCAGTGCTCGCAGCCCCTGTCACGTACCCCCGGCTTGCTCAATCGATCACGACCCTCTCACGCAGACCTCTTTAGAGTTGTGAGCCCTTAAAAGGGACAGAAGTTGAGCACCTGATGAACTCGGATTTTAAGACGCTATAGCCTGCCGATGCTCCCAGCTGATTAAAGCCACTCCCTTCACTATCTTGGTGTCTGAGGGGTTTTTGGCGCGGCTCGTCCTGCTACAATCGTGTACCCCCAGGGTCTGAGTACTGCAATTTGATTTGATCGATCTAATACCTGACCATCCACCCTTCTGTCCTCCACCCCACAATTGCAAGAACAATATTGGGAACCTACAACTTACTGAAAACAGCCAGTGAGAGTTTTACCATCGAGGCTAAAGGATGCTGGGGGATCCCGTATGGAGAGCTATGGTGAGGGTCCTCATTGCCCTCATGGCAGAGGAAGCAGATCCTCTCCTGGAACTGATGTCTGGGAGAGGACTGACCAGAAGAGGCTAGGACCCAGGGTTGCCTGCTAAAGTCTAACACTTATCACCACTGAAGCGCAGCCTGTCTTGTTTCCTCATACACCAGGTTTTCTGCGGCACTGAGTTAGAAATTCCAGGCAACCCATTGCGAGTTCTTTATTGCAACTGATCCACAATAACATGTAAAAAGATAGGGGTCCCCAGGCGACGACAGCAGCTGCAGTTTAAAGTTGAAATTGGAGTGAAGATGTGTGCTGCATCCATTTGCTGGCAGGAGGGGAGGGGTGGGTAATGGGAAAGGGGGATGGGAGTAGTGATCTCTTGCTTCCCATCCCTGAACTGGGCTAGAATCCCCCAGGGTCATTTGCTCACTATGTCATCACATGGAGACTGGAGCCTTCTGGCAATGGCTGTGGGTGTGTTTGTATTAACTGCCAGCAGGGCCTTTCCTTCAGAGTAATTCAGATGCAGGAGCCTCTCTCTCTCTCTCTTTCTCTATCTAATAATCTCAGCCATCCCTGTTCAGACAGCCTCTTAGATCATAAACAATCCTGCATTAAACTTTGGTTTCTTGAATCCCTGTTCTTGGTCATGAGTTTAGTGATAGTTTGAGTTATTGTTCAGCAAATAATGGGCCTTCCTGGTTCATTGATGTGGGTTTGGTTGTGTGACTTGCTTTGACCAAGGATGGTCAGAGTGTCAGAGGAAGTGACAAGACTAAAGTCATTAAATGTGCTCATGAAGCTTGCATGTTCTTGTCCCCAGGGATCCACTATGAGGAGTGTGTCCAGAGAGGAGCTGCTCTCCTTTTAGACTGTACCCAAGATAAACACACATGGAGCAGACCTGATCCCAACCCACAGCCTGCAGCCATGCCCAGTAGAGCCCAGCCTGGATCAGCCAAGTCGTGCTTAACCTATGGACCTGAATGTAGGAATTAGTACTTATTGTAAACCACTGAGTTGGGTTTGTAACAACAGACAATTTACTGAGCTTTCAAATTGTGCTTCGCAGAAACCGAGGGCAGTAGTTAAAAAAAAAAATCCTCTTCTCAAACTCAGAGTGCATTTATTTATTTATTTATTCTCTTAGTTATTCAACACATAGTTTTTGAGCCCTTAGATGTTAGGCATTATTGTAGGTGCTGGGGATATGGTATATAATGAGGCAGCCATTCATAGTCCCTGCCTTCATGGTATGACCATTTTGGTAGTGGAGACCATAAACAGACCAGTAAATAAATACATAAACAAACAAATGCATAGGTTCAATATATGCTGTGATTGAAATGAGACAAGAGGTGAGTTGAAGTGGGCATAGGAGTGGCCACTTCACACTGGGGGTCAAGGAGGGCTTCTCTGAGGAGGGGACATTTAAGCTGACACTGTAGAAAGAGACAGCCAAAGAATTTGCTCCAAGAGAGCATTTCAAGAAGTGGGTATAACAAGGGAAAAGACCTCGAAACAGAGAAGTATCTGGTTCAGGCAAGGAACAGAAAGGAGACCAACCAGGCTAGGACACAGAGGAGGAGGAGGGGGTCTTCTGGTGTGCCTGGATGCTCCTATTGAGGTACAGGGCCTCATGGGAGGGAGGGTCTGCATTTAACAAAATAAGCAAAGGAACGTATGTGAAAGGTTTAAACCAGAGAGTGATTACCGTTCAGATCACTCAGCTGTGATCTGATCTTTAAAAATATACACTTAGAAATAGTGACCCAATATGACTGTGATTCTGCACTGCAAAGCAAGGAGACACATGCTCTTGAGGGTGGTTTTCTGTTATAAATCTCTGTCTTAGGGGTCCTAAGCAGTGTCCAGCAACAGAAACAGAAGAATGAGGGCCCACCCAGAGAGGTTCTGCTTCAGTTGCTTTATACCTGGGCCTTTGCTAAAGTTTTATTTGAAGAGTGTGCTGTGTTAAATAAATGAATATGATAAAATAATAGAAAATAGAAATAACAACAACAAAATGTGAATTTGTATCTAGACCAAGCCAAGACTCAGATCTGGGAACCAGGTTCAGAAAGGTGGGGGCCTGGTTCAGAGCCACCCAACACATTAATGCCCGGCTTCTTCTCACATTTACACAATAGTAACCATTTACAGAGTGACTTCACAGTCAGTGTCCTGGTGGGGTTGTTAATACACTGTCCCTGAACGGTATCTCACAATAGTGCTGTGTACAGAGTGACTTCACAGTCATTGTCCTGGTGGGGTCGTTAATACACTGTCCCTGAATGAACAGTATCTGCTTGCAGAGCTGGGAACTATGGTATGTAGATGCAGCACTGCGTCTCCTATTTATCCACACTAGAGAAGCAGTAAGCAGAGGAGGGAGAGGATCAGACAGGGATAGAAATCTGACATTTTGTGGGACACAGTGTCTCATGCCTGTAAGCCCAGCACTTTGGGAGGCTGAAGCAGGTGGATCACTTGAGGTTGGGAGCTCAAGACAAGCCTGGCCAACATGGTAAAACCCTGTTTCTACAAAAAATACAAAAATTAGCCAGGTGTGGTGATGCACACCTATAATCCCAGCTACTTTGGAAGCCATGGCAGGACAATTCTTGAATCTGGGAGGCGGAGGTTGCAGTGAGCCAAGACTGCGCCACTGCACTCCAGCATGGGCAATAGCGCACGGCTCCATCTCAAAAAAAAAAAAAAAAAAAAAAAAAAAAAAAAAACGGAAAGAAAGAAAAGAAAAAAGAAATCTGACTTTTTTTTCCTCCTTCTGTATCTAAGGGTTATTCTTGTTTATTTGTTATTTTTGTGTTGTTTTAGGCTTTTGACCACCTGAAGCTGTTTTTTAAAATTTTTTTATTTTTATTTTTACTTTTTTTTGTTTTTTTTTTGTCTCAGGCTGATAAGAGGAAAGGGGGTGAGGGAAGTGGCACAGGACCTCTAGCAGCAGCCCCTCCCCTGCAACTGATTACGTACCCTCCATAATCAGTCTCTTTTCTATCCCAGGGTTTTTTTTTTTCTCTTAGATCTTTTTAGAATGGCTTGTATCTCCAAGTGGTTAAAATCCTTCTCTTTCCCACTTTTCCCTGCCTTTTATGTCTCCTGTCTTTCCCCAGACATTTTTTTCCTTTGGGTGTTTACCTGATAAGTTCCTGGTAGTCCTGGGTGACCTCTGCTGTGATCTGCAGCCTCCCTCTCTAGGGTGTCCCAAACGACTTCAGAGGGTCTGGGGTCCACATTCAACAATGATGTCACATCCTGATTTTGTGACAATTTACTCTTAAGAAAAAGGCTGTTAGCATATTGATAGGTAGCAGCACTCAGGAGCACCCAGACACATGGGTCAGGAGATTTACAATCTTGTATGAGCTGAGGAACGTCCTCAGGTGTCTTAAGGGAAGTGGAACAAAATGCTTCTTCTTTCCTTTTTCCATTAAATATTTAGCCACTGGTCTCCATGGATGGGATCTTTTATATCCTGCTAAGTTAGGAGACAAATTGCAAGAGCAGCAAGGCAAGCAACAACAGAGATTTGTCCTTGAAAATTTTTGGATGCCATGGCGTCCATGAGGGGAGTACTCTTCGTTGCATCCCTATGGCTTACCAGAGGATACTGCACCTGGATTTTTTGCCAGGAATGCCCTCTCAAAGGGCAGAGTAGTGCAACAATTCATTTGCCCAGAGAAAAGAACTCAATCAGGCTGAATGAGCCTTACACTGACTTTGGCATTTCTCAGTACAGTCCTTCTGGAAGAATCCTCTTCCTGTTCCCTTGAGAGGAGCCTTGTATGCTGTTGAATCAATGCAGTCCTCCCTTCCTGGGTGCCTGGATATCAAACCAGTGGATCTGGTTCCATATCCAAGATTATGGTTTTATCCTTCCTAAAAACTAAACTATACAAAGTGAGGTGTACCATGGAGGCGCGTGCCTTTGAGGTCCTCTTACAATTTAGGGTGGAACATCATGGCAGCACATGGTAGACGTGGCATGGAGTGGAGGCGCTAAAAGGCAGCTGTGTCCACAGCCAGGGATGCTTCCCCAGGTGGCACTCACTGTTGGTGAAGCCAGTTAGTAAGCCAAGGGCAGCCCAGGGGCAAGCAGCTCCATCAAACCTTGAGTCACCTTGCTTGTGATGCCAGCTGTCCCAGTTGCATCCAGTGGATTTCAATTTATGGAAGTGACTGAGTGACGGCAGGGAGAAGCAGGTGCCATCAAAAGAATACTTTACTTACATTTCCCAAGAGAAGGGGGCACACCAGGCCACCTAGGACCACAAGAGGAAACACCAAATTTGGTCAGGTGGCAGTGGCAGGAGCCACAGAAAAGTCTGGGCAGGAGCCTTTATTGTGTTTCTCATGGGAAAGCAGGGCAGTGCAGGGGAAACAGCTTGAGACTGGCTGATGTGGATAATGTTGCAGGCTCTGGGCTATCAGTTTCCTAAAGCTGTTCTAATAAACCACCACAAAGTTGGTGGCTTAAAACAACATACACTTATGTGCTCACAGTTCTGGAGGCCAGAAGTCCCAAATCAAGATGTTAGTTGGGTTACGGTCTCTCTGAAGGCTCTAGAGGAGAATCCTCTATTTTTTCCAGCTTCTGGTGGCTCCAGGCATCTCTTGGCTGTGGCTAAATCACTCCAATCTCTGCATCCCTCTTCATGTGGCCTTCCTTTCTGTCTGTGTATGTCTTCTCTTCTTTCTTATATAGTCACTTGTCATTGAATTTAGGACCTACCTGAGTAACCCAGGATAATCTAATCTCAAAATCTTTAAACACATCTGCGAAGATCCTCTTTCAAATAAGGTGACCTTCACACCTTCCAGGGATATGGACTGAGATGTATCTTTTTGGGGGCCACAGTTCAACCCATGACACTGTCATTAGGATGACCAGTTTGTCCTCGTTTACCCAGGACTTTCTCAGTTTTAGCACCAAAGTCCTGCATCCAGGGACTCCTTTCAGTGTCAGGAAAACTGGGATGGCTGGTCACCCTAGTAACACACATCTGCAGCACATGGGTGGGCTAAGGTTCCAGAAGAAACTTACAGAACACTGCAGTTCGTTTAAACAAGGCTTAGTGGGGCAAGACAGACTGACTTCTTTACAGCAAATCACACTCTAAAGTAAATTGAAATAACAGTTTGGTCAGATTCTCTTTGAAAGCTCTGATTTGGTTCATGGTCGGTCAATTAAGAAAGGGTATAGGCCTTATTCTAGTTTAAAATGTATCTTTCTCATGTTTTTCCCTCTTTCCTTCTTTTTCTCCTTCACTCTTCATTGCTTTCACTTTCTTTTCCTTCATTTCTTTCACCTTCTTCTCCACCTTTTCCATCTCCCCAATTCTTTTATTCCTCTGGGGCCATCGGTGAGGTAAGGGAAGACTTTAGATTTGAGTTTCCAGCTCAGTAAAGAAATAAATGGTGTGTGAGCCGTGCCTGGGATGTGGGAGGCCGGACCCTGCAGACCCCATGCTCTGGAATGTGCCTGCTCTTGAGTTTGGTGCCCATTTCCCCTGCACGGCTTGGGGCAGAGAGGCTCATACATCTCCCTCCATCTGGGTTGTCACTCAGTCTTCATGTGAGCAATGAGGTTATGGATGGGCACATCCCTTAGAGTGCTTTGCTGGAAAGGCAGGAAATAAATCCAGCCTGTTTCCCAGCCCATTTCTCCCGCTCTGCTGGCTACATAAGCCTCCAAGATCAGGCTGGGAGTGCAGTGAATGGAAAGGAGTCCTGCTACTGCCTAGACAGGCCCCTGCCTCTCTCCCTGCAGTAATGCAGAGGCTGTCAGATTTAATGGGAGAAAGAAAGAAGGAGGAAGGAGATATTCATCAGCTCCCCTGGCAGGGCAGGTGTTTTCATCTCTTGCCTGGGTTTATTTTCTCAGCCACTGGGTGGTTGGTCTTCTGTTTTCAAATAAAGAAACTGAAGCTCAGAAGGGGCAATAATTCACCTAAGGTCACACAGGTGGCACAAGGCAGGAACAAGATTCACACACAGGTATTCTCTTCTGTTCATTTATCCATTAGAAGTGTGTGGAGCTTCTTTCAAGGTACAGACACTGGAGACACAGTAAAGAACAAAACAGCAAAGTCTTTGCCTCAGTGGACTGTGTTGACAAAGACCGGCAAGGAGCAGTACATACTCCATCAGTGGTGATCAGGGCTGTAAGGAAAAGAAAAACACAGTGAGATGGATCCTTGGGAGGGGATCCTTTTTGTAAGGTTGTCTGGGACGTGATGCTCAAGTATAGACCTGAAGGAAATCAAGGAGTGAGCCGAGCATCGAGATGAGGAAAGAGCTCCAGGCCTAGGGCACAGCCAGTGCAAAGGCCCTGAGGCAGGACTATGTCTCACATGTTGGGGGAAATAGCAAGTAACCACATGCGTACTTCCTGGAGTCCCTCATTCAGGGGTACAGTAAGAGAGCAAAGCGGTGGGACGAGCAGTCTGCCCAGTTGCAAGCAGTAAGGGGGCGCATTATCTGTAGAAGGTTTAAAACTCATAATAAAACTGGCTACAATTCAGTGATAAAACATTCCTCCCCACCAGAGCGGGTGGCTCCTACTCCCACGGCCCCTGGGAAGCGTATTGCCCATGTTGCACCAGAAAGCTCTGGAGGGCTGAGCCTGTGTTTGTCCTACCCCTTGCAGCATCCCCAGGACTTAACATCTCAGTCTGGAACCCAGCTTTTGTTGAAGGAATAAACAAACAAATTGGAAAAACCCCAGTGTCTTCTGGGAGCTGCCAGTGCCTGGCCAAACGCAAATGAAGATCTTGATTGAGAAGGACAGCTTGACAATAAAACGCCACACATACTGGCAGGGCCTGGACAGGGCCACATGCTGGGGCTGCGCAGGGCAGACGTGATGTGTCGTGGGACCAACGTTCTGGACCGGCCAGCCCTGTGCCGTGGCTCACCCACAACAGGCTTTCCAGAGGGCATTGATGGGATTGCCTCCCCACTCCTCTGTGCCGAAGTCACGGAATGAAACCGTGCCCCAAAGAGTTAAAGAAACCAATAACTGACAAAAATTCTTGAGTTTACAGGATGGCAGAAACTCCCTCTGCTTGCGAGATTAAATTGGCTGAAATCAGTTGGAACCGATATGGCCACCTGGAGTTTGCACAGAATGAGCTTGCTGATGTCACAGCCTGAATTTCCACCGCACGTTTCATGCTCACTCTCCTCGATTTTGTATGTGGAACCCATGAGGTAGCATGAAGAGGTAGCTGCGCATGCCCACGGACTTTCCAGACCTCGCCTTTCCTTCCACCCATCACCTGCTAATCCCAGAATCCACCCCCTACACCCGCCTCAGCGGGCTGTGTTGAAGAAGACAGGTAAGGAACAATGCATGCTCCATCAGCGGTAATCGGGGTTGTAAGGAAAAGTAAAACACAGTAAAGTGGGTCCTTGCTAGGGCGTCCTTTCTAAGGCAGTGATTCTATTTTGATAGAAAATGACTACCTCAAATCCAGCCCACAGAGAGAAATTTGAGCTGGACTCCTGAGTCCGTGTTGCTTAAGTTGCAATAAAAAGCTTTTCTTTTCTCAAAACTCTGGTGTTACAGTACTGGTTTCCAGTGCATCAGTCAGCAAACCCCTTTTGTCTACTAGCAAGAAGGCCTCTGAGCAGAGAAGCCCCAGCCCTGGTTTCTGTCCTAGGGAAAATCATGACTCCTCCCACCCTCTGTTCAGTAAGAGCAGCCACCCACCTGAGCAGTCGAGAGGGATGGAGAAAGAGCAGTGGCCTTTGTGCCCAAAGACCAGGTCCAAGTCCTAGCTCTATTCACTGCAGACAGTATGACATCAACCAAGATGCTTCCACCCTTGACACCTAACCTGGGAACTACAGCTGGGAACTGGGTGACCTAGAAGATATTTTTAACACTAATTTCACAGATATCCAGATGTTTCTTCTCCTAAAGACTGCTCTGTACAAAGCACTATAGGAAATTCAGTGCCTTAAAGAACTCATATGTGCACAATGATAGACACCCAGGAGCAGCTAACTCTTGGTGACCGTCTATTAAACAGCGGCTACTCTTTCTCCATCTCAGAGGACTGGGGACGAAGCAGCAAGAGCAATGGCATCTCTTTGCTTTGCATGTTCTCTTTTATTTTAGAGACAGGGTCTCTCTCTATCACCCAGGTGGGAGTGCAGTGGTGGGATCATGGATCACTGTAACCTCAAACTCCTGGGCTCAAACAATCCTCCCACCTCAGCCTTCTGAGTAGTTGGGACCATAGTAATGCACCACCACATCTGGCTAATTTTTGTTGTTGTTGTTGTTCTTTTTTGTAGCGATGGGGCCTCACTCTGTTGCCCAGGTTGGTCTCAAATACCTAGGCTCAAGCCATCCTCCCACCTTGGCTTCCCAAAGTGCTGGGATTAGAAGTGTGAGCCGCCATGCCTGGACCTCTTTGCTTTGTAAACTGTTGTAATTCATTTGCTTCCTCAGTAAGACCTTAAAGCAGTAAAGGAGGAAGGTACTGCTATCATGCATATTTCACAGGTGGGGAAACTGAGGCACACTTCTGAAACTTCTTCACAAACTTCTTCTTTCACCAGTCCCAGTTTTCCAGCTCTCTCGCTCTCTAGCCTCAGTGATATTCCTTAACATTTTACCAGACCTCAGGAGCTGTAACCTTCAAGGCTGATTTTTTTTTTTTTTTTAACAAACTCACTAGAATGTACCATACGTCCAGTCAATCCTGGTCCCCACAGAGTGGTCTCTAGGAAAAGTCTTAATTCAACAATGGCATCATTGTCAAGGCAACCATGGCCTCCTCCGGGCTGCTCAGAGGTCTGTCCCTTTACTGCACGGTCCCATCTTGCTGGGGCCTCTAATGGTGCTCTGAGCTGCAGCACATTTCCTCTCTTTGACCTTGAGTTTGAATCACCTCCAGATATTTCCAGATGCCAAGTTCACCTTCAGGGCCAGATGGATGGATGAGTGACCTGCACAGTTGCACAGGGTCCCATGCTCAGAAGGGCCTGTGCTTGGTGGAATTCTCATTCTGTTGTCACTGACTTGAAATTCTCAAACATTTCTACACAAAGGACTCCACACTTTTATTTTGCACTGGGCTCCAAAAACATGTAACTGGTCCTGGCACCCTCCAAGGAATGTGGCTTTTCCCTCCTCAGGTATTGAGAAATGCAGACTCTAGAACAAAGGTGACGCTCTCCCCAAGGAAAATCCCCAAGTGTCTGGTCAGTGGGTGTATTGCTGGAGGGGCCCCCTCAGAGAGGACCACGCTGATTGGGATTCACAAGCACCACTGTTTGCTAAACAACACAGGTTGCACTGCTTCTCAGCTCACACCCTGAAAACCAAGTTGCAGTGAGCCCGGCTAGACACAAAACAAGCCTGGAGTGTGGCCAAGGCTCCTGGTTAGTTTATTTCTCAGCCCTGCCCATCCCACTTCAAGATGGGTTTGATCAGGTTATCACTGGGCCCTTGCTGCTCTGTTGATAGGTTTGGGGCTAGGGACATTTCTGTTCTTTGACCCAGATTATCCATACTCGGGTAAAATGATACCTCCCTCCTTGGAAGATGGACCTTCAGGTTGGTTTATCCTGAAGTCTCACTCAGCTAACGCCCTGCTCATACCTGCAGCATCCTCATCATCAGCCATCCAGGAGCTGCTGTAACCAACCCACGCCCCTCCACCCCACAGTCCCAGGAGTATCCCCCGTGCTACCTTCCTCTCTGAAAGGTTTGAGAAAGGGGTTTGAGCAACTGGAATGAAGGTGGGGAAGATGGTTTCTAGGCAGTTTCCAAGCAGAACCAAGCACAAAATGAAAACATGGGGCCCCTCATTCAAAACTTACTGGGAATTTCAAGAGAGCCAAGCATTAAACCTAACACGGGGTCTAAACGGAGGCATGGTGAGACTGCACAGCTCACACGCCCACAGGGCCAGCTTTTTCCAGGGGCTTGGAACTCTTCATGAGCTGAAGTCAGGCTGCATGTCTTTTGAAAATAATTAGAAGCCTCATTTTCCATTCATCTCTATTGCATGAGTTTCAGGCAGTCGGCTATGCATAGCTAATCAAAGCCAGAGCCGAAGGCCGCCCGGTTTGATCTCAGAACAAGCAGATGGAGGCTGCAGAGGCTTGTGTGTGAACTTTGTGAAGGCCCATGTGTGATGTCCAGGATGTCAGCGAAGTAAAGAAACTGCTCCCCAAAGCTTCCAATCTCCAACTTCAAGCAGCATTCTCACACTTTGTACTCAAAGGATGGTAACTGCTGCTGCTATATTATACTATTTCAGATCCCAGCTAAATGGTTCTCCATTTCTGAGTGTCCTCGTTTTCACTGGCTTTTGAGTTTTATAAAATTAAGTTTTTATCTATCGATATCTATGTCTATGTCTCAGTGTGGCGAGGGCTGTGACAAGCCAAGGTGACTATTCTGGATGCTGTGTTTGTGCCTATAGATGGGTTTTTCTTAGCTTTTATTTTTATTCCAGGTGGAGCGTTACGGGCAGGCCTGGAGAGGGAGATGAAAGCTCACCAAAGCCACCCCTTCTGCTGTCAGCTAGAAGGAAATTGACAAATCTTTTACTCCATCAGAAAATTCAACTTTAAAAAATCATTCAAAGAGCTCCAGAACCCAACCACTTCTCATGACTTCCACCCCCACGTCCTAGTCCAAGCCGTTGTCCCCATGGCCATGTCCTCCAAACTGGTCTTCCTGCTTCCACATTTACTTTTTGCCATACAGAAGTCAGTTATCTTCTTAAAAAACATTGGTTTGGTATTTCTACAATCCTGCTTAAAATGCTCCCATGAGTTCCATAAGTACTTAGAACAAAAGCCATTCTGGTTCTACCAGAATGTCTACCAGGCACCACAGGACCTCGAAGCCGCCACGTCCCTGGCCTCCGCACCTGTGTCCCTCTTCCACGCTCTGCTGGCCCAGCCATGTTGGTTGCTTGAGGCTTCTTGAACAAATCAAGCCCATTAGTATTTTAAGGCCTTTGCCTCTGCTGTTTCCTCTGCCTGGAATGCTGGCTCCACGTGCATCCACGTGTAAATTAGCAGAATGGCCCCCAAAAGATGTACATGCCCTAATTTCTGGAACCTGGGAATATAGTAAGATTAACCTGAATTATTTCAGCGGATACAATGGAATCTCATTAGCCTTGAATAACAGAAAAGAATGGCAAAAACAGTCAGAGAGATTTGAAGCTCTGGAAGGATTCAATGTGCCTGTGCTTGGGCCACATGGAAAGTGAGAAGGAAACGAATTCCGCTAACACCAGCGAGCTTGGAAGAAGATCCCTGAGCCCCAGGTGAGAACCATGTCTCTAGCTGACACCTTGATTTTAAGCCAGTGAGATTCTGAGCAGAACATCTAGTCATACTGTGTTGAACTTCTGACCTACAGAGCTATGCAGTTTGTCACATGTACGTGTGTTGTTTAAAGCAGATAAACGTGTAGTCATTCATTCCAGAAGGAACTGTCTTGCTTCCTAGTGGATCCCCATCACCTGCATCAGTGCGTGGCTCAGTAGTTGCTCAATAAATTTTTATTGAATGAAGACATGAATGAATGAATGACTTCTTTGCCCATTTTACAAATAATCTGAGACTTAGAGTATGAAAATACCTTATCCAGGGACACATCTGAAAGCTGCTGACCCATCCAGACATGAACCCAGAGCTCCAACACCCAGTCCCAGACTCACTCTCTCAGTTCTCTTTTCTGCTCTCATCCAGGTTTCTAATAACTTCTTTGATTTCAATTTGAGGCTGGAGTGAGTAAACTGAAAGTTCAAGAGGACAGGTCTTCATTTCATTTATTGATTCCTTCAACAAATATTTATTTGAGCACCTACTTTGTGCCAAGCACTATCCTAGTGTGGGAATGTGGGTGGGCTCTTTCTTCCCTCTTTGAAGATGAGATGTTGGAGGAGAGATGGGAATGAGATGTGGCCATGAGCGTTGGATGGGCAAAGAGCATCCCAGGCAGGGGGAGCAAATACAAAGGCTCTGAGATGGGAATGTCCTTGATGTCTTCCAGGGATGCAGAGAGACTATATGGCTGGATCGAAGTGACAAAAGGGGGTAGCATGACATCTAATCAGAAGGCCACAGAGAGAACAGATGCTGAACGCTGTGAAGCCATGGTGAAGCCTCAAGATGTGAGCCATTGGAGGATATTATGTAGACGAGTGGCACGATCTGGTTTCTTTTACATGGAAGCCAACTGGCTGCCATGCAGGGAATGGATGGTAGGGAACAAGCACAGACCTGGGTGACCTGTTGGTGTATTGTAGTTGTCCAGGCTAGAAACAATGTTGACTTAGCTCAAGTTTTCTCAGCCTTGACATCATGGACATTTTGTGCCAGAAAATTCTTTGTCGTAGGGGCTGTCCCGTGTATTGCAGAGTGTTTAGCAGTGTCCCTGGCCCACTAGATGCCAGTAACACTCTTAACCCAGTTGTAACAATCAAAACTTTGTTCAGATACTCCCAGCTGACCGCTAGGGGACAAAATCAGCCCCTGTTGGGAACCACCACTTTTGCTGAACTCTTCTTGCTGTTTCCAGCTACATCTTGCCCACATAAGCCAGGCTCTTCTCTCCCCACAAGCGCCTCTGTCTCTCTGTAAATTTGGGGAATGTTGATTGCTCTGCAACCTCAGGATTTTGTTGGGTTCAAGAAAAGGCATGCACTTGTTGCTTGTCTAATTTTTTCCTTTGGAGGGTTGGGAGCTATGCTCTTTCCAGCTTTCAGTAACTCTGAACAGGAATTAGAATATTTTTCTCCCATCTTAGCAAGGAGAAAAATATTCCCAGAAGCCTCCTGCTGACTGGCCCTTCCAGTTCCTTGGCCAACAGTGGTCAAGTGCCCACCTGTGGGACTGTCATGATTGACAGGGTTGTTCTGTCCCCTTGAACTGAACCTGTTGCTGCCCAAACAGATCCCATTTTTATTAGCAAAGAGGAGGTAAGTAACCAGCAGCTCTTGCTGCAAACTTTGTCATGCTCACTTGTTATATCTTTTTCACCTCCTAGGCTCTAAGCTCCCCTGAAGCAGGTGACATGTCCTCTTTATAACTCCTGTAGTTGCTATGATCTGGTACTTAACTTAATAACATCTGTCAAATGAATGGCTCCATGAGCAGGAGTCATATCAGAGATGTCCAAGACTGCCATGTGTTCTGATCAGCTGACATCAAAACACCCTCTGCCAGATCTCACAGTGGCCTCTGTCAGTGCATCCTCAAAAGGAAGGCCCAGCTTCCTGCTCTGAAATGGAATGGGAGGCTCAGAACCGGTCTGTGCTGTGCATTTGTAGTCTCCTTCATCTCATTCAATCCAACACAACGTCCCTGCAGTGCCGCTGATATCATCACTACTCTCAAGATGTGGAAAGGGAAGCCTGGGGAGGTCAGCCAAGGAATTACCAGCCAGTGGGAACAGAGCCCAGGTTAGAACCTCAGCCTAGGGCTGCTGTGCTCTGCTTATGCTAAATCATTACTGCCATTAAGCAGCTCATAAGTGAACTTTCTAGAAAGGAGTTGTAAAACCAGACGTGCTGTCCCAAAAAGAGCCCTAAATGGACTTTCACGTATGGGAGAATGGATCCTGCCTTTCCCCTTTAGGAAACTCTTGGCCAGGCGTTTGGCTCACACCTGTAATCTTAGCACTTTGGGGGACTGAGGCGGGCAGACCACTTGAGCCCAGGAGTTTGAGAGCAACCTGGACAACATAGTAGGACCCTGTCTCTACAAAACATACAAACTTAGTTGGGTGTGGTGGTGCATGTCTGTAGTCCCAACTACTCGGGAGGCTAAAGTGAGAGGATCACTTGAACCCAGGAGGTTAAGCCTGCAGTGAGCCATGATCACGCTGCTGCATACCAGCCTGGACTACACAGCAAGACTCTGTGTCAAAATACATATATATAATAATAATAAATAAGAAAACTCTTGTCCACCAAAGATCCATGTACTTTATCTTGTCCACAGAGATCTACAGCTGTGCTTCCTGGAGACACCACAGTCATTTTAATATTCACTCACGTTGTATTAACACTGCTTGTATGCTTCTGTTTCATCACACAGTGAAATCCACATGTTCAATCTTCTTCCCTGCCCACTTATCCAGAAAAGAACTATTAGTGAATTATAAAGCAAACAGACAAATTGTCACCTTTATCTGTGTTCTCAGAACCATGTATTAACTGGCCATGACCCTCTTGTCTTTCACTAGTGAGAATTTAGAATAACCTCATCACTCCCTGAGGTCACACATAACACAGCTCAAGGATGATTGCAATTAAACCAGTTTATAAATTTCCCACCTGCCAACTAACCTGCTCTTCATGAAGGTGCTCTATTGGGCTTGGGTATCAGTATAAATTAGACTCTACAATCACATGTAATTAAGCAGGGGATAATGGGATAGGTACCGTGCTGCAGAGATTAGCCCTGTTTTGCTGAAGTGAATTCATCCCTGCGTCAGTGTGTTCACCCAGGGAAGCAGCATAATAAGTAATTATCTTTATTCTGACTTAATTGTGGTTTATGCTGCCATTTTTTAATACCATAATTTCTCAAGACACACACCCAGATCCTTTTTCCTAATGCAATTGCAGTTCTTCATACAAGACGGCTTATGCCTAGATGGAAGCTCAAGCAGAATTAACCACAAGACTATATAGTTATAGATGATGCTGGAATTCGTATTTTTAAACTGGGACACCATGGTCCCCACTCAGGAGTAGAGCATTTAGATCATGATCCTTTGAGGGTGACTGCAGCAACTTTTGCTCTTGAAAAGTAAGTTTCAGCCAAATTTCGGGGCCACCTGTGCTCCGGGTGTGAGGCCTTGTTTTCCAAAGCCTCTGAATGCATCCCAGGCCACAGCCATTTTTCCTGCTTTTAATGTTTCTCCTTCACACACTGATTTGTTTGACATGCTGAGAGCTTGACTTTTACAACCTTCATAAAATCCCATCTGCTGCAACCCAAACTCAGCCAGAAAGTGCTCAGACAAAAATGGTACAGGTTGTATTTTAGTCTCTTGATGGAGATTAAAAAATACACACTGAGTGATTTTTTTCCTTCTTTTTTTTTTTTGGTGTTGCCTATAAGTCAAGGAAATAAAACAGCAACTCCAGCTTTGCAAGGTAGATGGAACCAGGGGGTGTTCTGCACAAAAGGGCTGCCAAGGAATTTGCAGGCAGAAGAAGCAAGGTCTGGAGGCATCAAGAGAATGGCCCCCTTGAGGTTAAATCAACAATAAGGAGAGAGTTGGGGTGGCATGAGGAGCTTGAAAGGCTCAATTGTGCAGTCAGGATGATCACACAGAATGATGTCATGGGGGATGAAGGACACAGGAGGAGAAAGGCCATGGGTGGAGGTGGCAGGGGCTGGAGCATCGGGAAGCCGTGGGGGTCCTGAGGATTCTGCTGAGCCCCATCCAGGCCTGGCTGAGTCACGGCTGAGTGACTTCCCAGACTGGGGACATCTGAGGCTCTAAAGCTCCTAAGTCTCCCAGGCAGACACTGAGCTCTGGAATGGGACCAGCCATCCCTAACTGCCTAGGAGGACCTGGAAAACAGGCTGAGGCCTTGAATACGGAGGACCAGTGAGTCTGCTGGGAAACACAGCTCAGGGAGTTTTGCAGACCCTCTGACATCATGGGTGTCTGAGCTGGTGAGTTAAGACCAGCCTACAACACATGACCCACAGCACCTGCCTACAATGAACACACATGCACACACGCGCACACTGGAACACACATGTGCATAATACCACTGTGTAGTGATGTGTTCATTTGTTCTACAAGCATTTCTGGAGCACCTCTTTGTGCCGGGTACTGTATTCTGTTCCAAAGGAATGTGGATGAAGAGGACCTGGTTCCTGGGTGCCAGCAGCTCCTGGTACTCTCAGACAACTGGGAAAAGAGATGGGGTCTCAAGTGGAAAAATATAAGGAGAAGTCTGCAATCCTAGTTTGCATGTTGGCCTCGGTCCGAAATTCCTCACCTTCTCAGAGACCAAAGACCACACCCACAGCATGCAGAAGGCCCAGTACAGAATAGGAAGAGCAAGCCAGACCTGCTTGTGACAACCCTCTCTTCCTCCTCCCCCTTCTTGAAAGCTTTGATTCATTCCCTGCCCTGCTTCTGCACAGTCTTCCTGCAGCTTGTTTTAATCACTTTTTGAGTTAAAAGTCAGTATTTAATTAACCAAGTAATTACATTCAGCTTACGTTTCAATCTGGGCATTTGCTTATCTGTGCATGTTGGGACCCCTGCCCGCTCGCTCCTCCATCTGTCCCCTGCCTCTTTCCCACAGGGCCCACCCCCACCTTTGGAGCAGAGACGAGGAGGCTGCGCTGGAGCAGGTTCTCAGGGGGAGACAGGGAGCAGGTGAGAAGGGCTTTCCTCGGAGACACCCCTGTCTTTCACTGGGTAGTGAAGGGGATTTCTTACTGTGCTTCTGCCTCCCATTACAGAAACCCTGACAGGTTCTAGTTAGATTAAAGCCAATCATTAAGTGGCAAAGAGGGTGAGGAAGACAGGATGAAGACACTTCACCCTGTAGGAGATGTTTTCCCCACTTTGCTTGTCCCATGTCATAGAGAAGAGAAAACTCAACCTGACAGCCTGTCAGGCATGTAGTCTAGAGTTCTAATAAGCAACTGGAAAGGGGAAGGTGGTGGATTTGTCTGATGGCACGAGGGACATTTGCACATGAAGGTCCCTTCCTTCCCTGGCCAAGTTTATGTACATAAAGTCGTGATGTTGGCACCACTGCTGCAGCTGAGAGGTGGGTGGATAAGACTGTGAGTAGATGCACACACAAACACATACACACATTTTATTTGAACTTGAAACTTTTTCTGAAACTCTAATAGCCTACTAAGCTTCTAAATGTATTGGCTGGTCCATGAATTGACTGTAAAATGCCCAGCTTGGAGGAGCACAAAGCATCCACATGTGTGTCCTGTGTGTGTGCATTTGTGTGCACGTCCGTGATTCTATCTGCCCAGGATACAACTCACATTCAACTATCATCCCAAGGACCTGGATAATGAGCAGCTGCAATTGCCAACCCAAAGGGACACCCATGATGCCTGGAATCTATCTGCTGATTCACTTGTCATTTGTAGGGCATTTTTGAAAATTATCCAAATAATATTACCCCATTCGATGCCCTTTTGTTTGAAGGCACCAGGAATGGCTGCTGCTGGGGTTTATACCCAGTATTAAGTGCCAAACATCCCAGAATGTTTCCCAAAGGATGGGGCAGGGGCCACTGATAAACAGAAGGATTAGAGATTTGGCTCCCTGATTAAGGTAGTTCACATGAAATACCACTGAATCAGGCACTAAAAAGTTATCCCCCTTTCCACTTTCTGCCAGCCCTCCCAGAACCTCAGATAGAAAGTTCCAGATTGGGCCAGGCTCAGTGGCTCACGCCTATAATCCCAGCACTTTGGGAGGCCGATCACCTGAGGTCAGGAGTTCGAGAGTAGCCTGGCCAACATGGTAAAACCCCATCTCCACTAAAATACAAAAATTAGCCAGGAGTAGCAGTGTGTGCCTATAATCCCAGCTACTCGGGAGGCTGAGGCAGGAGAATCGCTTGAACCAGGAGGCAGAGGTTGCAGTGAGCCAAGATGGCACCACTGTACTCTAGCCTGGGCAACAGAGCAAGACTCTAACTCGAAAAAAAAAAAAAAAAAAAAAGGAAAAAAATGAAAGTTCCAGGTTGGTGCAAATAGGTCTGTACAGTGGCCTGAAAAAGAGAGATGGAGAAACAGAGACACAGAGAGAAGATGGGGGCAGGGGTAGTTTAAAGGGAATGTTTTATGGTTGGAAATTAGCAATATTGTTTTGTTTGGGCTTTAAAATTTTTTTTTACTATGAAATAACTTAGATTCACAGGTAGTGGCAAGGAACGGTTTAAGGAGGGCCTGTGTACCCTTCACTCAGCCTCCCCCAATGATCACATCTTGCAGCACTGAAGTACAATATGACAAGCCAGAAATTGATGTAGGTACAATCCACAGAGCTTATGTAGATTTTGCCAGTTATGCAATTTTATCACATATGCAGTTTTCAGTAACCATGACCACAATCAAGCTACAGAACTGTCCTGTCACTTCAAGGGTCCCTGTGCCACCCTCTAGGACTACACTTGCCAGTCCCTAATTCCCTGCAACCTCTAACTGATCTCCATCCCTAGAATATTTTACATTTCAAGAATGTTCTATAAAGGGAATCATGCAGCATGTAACATTTTGACGTTGGCTTATTCTTCTAGTAAGCATCATCCCCTTGACGTTCATTTTGGTTGCTGTGTGCATCAGTAGTTTCTCCTTTTTATTGCTGACATATTCCATGTTATGGATGTTCCAGGGCTTGTTTAATCATTCACCCATTGAAGGACATTGGTATAGTTTCCAGTATGGGGCCATTATGAATAAAGTTGCTGTGAAATTTTCTGTAGCATCTTCTACATGAGCATATGTTTTATTTCTGTGGAATAAAGGCCTGTAAGTGCAATTTCTGGATCTATGGTAAGTCTATTTTTAACTTTAAAAGAAACCATCCTATAGTTGTGCAACAAGATAGTACAGGTTCACTTTTCCCTACTCTTCCCCTCATAATACAACTAAATGCCCTAGAAATAATCTAACAGACAAGCATAAAGCACTCTGAAAGATGGAATGAAGAAGACGCACTGGCTAAGAACCTTAGGACTTTGATAACAACACCTAAGTAGAGTTACTTGTTTTATTGTTGTTGATGCTGTTGTTGTTGTTTTAACTTCCCACACACCCTGCACTAGGCACTACAGAGGCCAGCAACCCGGAACCACCAACAGGGATACATGAACTCAAAACCAAATGCAACAGCTGGAAGGGGGCAGAGTCATGGAGCCCACACACAGCAGCAGCAGTGGCTCCAGCAGAGCTTCCAGGGCTTGGTTGGCCTGTCCCACACCCCATGCCCACTGTATGCATGCATCCCTTCTTTGTGGTACCAGAAAACCTGGAGTCTCCAGCCCCTTCATCTAATGGCAGAGGGTTACTTAGACCTGGTGTCCCTGAGGCTTCCACCCAGCAGAAGAAGGTGAACCAGGTTCAGAGTGTCCCTACCCTCCACTCATGGCAGTCACCCACCGGGACCTCTCAACATCTGTTCCTCTACCCAGCAGCAAAAGAAGGTCAGGTAGGAGCTTCCTTCCCCTGTGGCACCAGCAGAGAGAGAGTGAGAAGCCCACTGGCTTGTCTATGTCTCCAAAAAGCCTCTTGGGATTTTAACAGAAATTGAATTAAACATCAATGAATTAGGGAAAGAAGTGGCATTTTCACTATGTTGTCTCCAAGTCCATAAACAAAGTTTTTCCAGTTGTTTACTTCTTTAATTTCTTTCATCAATAGTTTATAATTTTCAGCATATAAATCTTTTCCATGTTTTGCTGATTTTACACCTAAGTATTTCATTTTCTTGTCTTTTTTTTTTTTTTTTTGAGATGGAGTCTCACTCTCACCCAGGCTGGAGTGCCATGGCACGATCTCGGCTCACTGCAAGCTCCACCTCCAGGGTTCATGCCATTCTCCTGCCTCAGCCTCCCGAGTAGCTGGGACTGCAGGTGCCAACCACCATGCTCAGCTAATTGTTTTTGTATTTTTTGGTAGAGACAGGGCTTCATTGTGTTAGCCAGGATGCTCTCAATCTCCTGATCTCATGATAACGTCTGCCTCGGCCTCCCAAAGTACTAGGATTACAGGCGTGAGCCACCGCACCAGGCTGTATTTCATTTTCTTTGGAGTAATTGTATATAGTATTGCACTTTAAATTTCAGGTTCTATTTGCTTATTATTAGCATATATGAATGCAATTGATTTTGCGTTTTCATCTCGTATCGCACAATCTTGCTGAACTCAGTAATTAATTCTAGGAGGATTCCTTGTTTTGGTAGAGTCTTTGGGATTTTCCTTGTAGGCAATCATGTCATCTTCAAATAGAGACTGTTGCATTTCTTCTGTTTACTTTCTATTTCTTTTTCTTGCCTTATTGTATTGTCTAGAACTTCTAGAACTATGTTGAATAAAAGAGGTGAAAAAGGACATTTTTCTTTTTATCCAAGCAGGATATTATCTATCTTGATGCCTCATTTCTGGTTGTAGAGGCAAAACATTCAATATTTCACTATTAAATATGATGTTAAGTGTAGGTTTTCACTGATGATTTTTATGAGATTGAGAGCATTACCCTCCAATTCTAGTTTGCTGAGCATTTTTTACCATGAATAAGTGTTTTTTCTGCATCAATTAAAGAGATTTTTCTTCTTCAGCCTGTGGATATGGTGGATTACATTGATTGATGTTTTGAATATTAAACTAGCCTTGCATTCTCGGCGTTAATCCCCCTTGGTCATGTCATGTAGTATTTTCTATACATTGTTGAATTCAATTTTATGATGTATTTGAAGATTTTTGTATCTAAGTCCATGAGAGATATTTGTCTATAGTTTTCTATTTTTATAGTTTTCAATTTTGTACTTTTTATATAGTTTTCTATTTCTATTTTTGTCTGAATTGGATATCAAAGTAGTATTGGCCTCATAAAATGAGCTCGGAAGTGTTCTCTCTTCTGTTTTCTGGAAGACACTGTAACATTGATATAAATGTTCTTTTTAAATGTTAGCTAAAATTCTCCAGTGAAACAATCTTGGCCTGGATATTCTTTTTCAGGATCTTATAGTGTTACTATGGTAATTAGTTTCATCTTGATTGGATTTGGTAGCTTATGGTTTTTAAAAACTAGTCCATTTCTTACAAATTATAGAATTTATGAGTATAAAGTTATTCACAGCATTTTCTTTTTGTCCCTTTAATGACCATAGAATCTGTAGTGATATCCTTTCTTTTGTTCCTGGGATTAATGATTTGTTTCTCTTTTTATCTTTGTCAATCTTGCTAAACATATGGCAATTATATTGAGTTTTTCAAAGAACCTATTCTTTGTTTCATTGATTTTATCTATTGCTTTTCTGTTTTCAACTTCATTCGTTTCTGCTCTTATCTATTATTTCCTTCTTTCTGCTCACTTTGGGTTTACTTTACTCTTTTTACCTAGTTTCTTGAGGTAGGACTTGGATTATTGATTTGAGCTTTTTCCTGTTTTTCTAGTGTAGGCACTTAGTACTCTAAAGTTATTTCTCAGCATGACTTTAGCTACATCTCACACATTTTGATATGTCATATTTTCATTGTCATCCAGTTCTATGTATTTTTTTATTTTCTTGGAGACTTCTTCTTTTACTCATGAGTTTTGTAGAATTGAGCTGTTTAATAGTCATACAGCTGAAGATTTTCCTGTTGTCCTTCTATTATTGATTTCTAGTTTGTTTCCTTATGGCAAGAGAACATTCTCTTTGTGGTTTCGATTTTTTAAAATTTGTTAAAGTCTTCTTTGTAAACCAGGAGACAATCTACCTAGGTGAATGTTCCATGTAAGCTTAGGAAGAACGTACATTTCTGTTGTTGGATGAAGTAAACTACACATATCAATTATATCCAGTTGATTTATGGTATTGTTCAGTTTAACTGTATCCTTACCGATTTCCTGCCTGTTAGATCTGTCTACCAGATGTGTCAATTACTGACAGAAAATGTCAAATACTGATATCTTAGGTCCTGACATCAATTATAATTGTGGATTTATCTATTTCTCCTTTCAGCTCTATTAGTTTTTGTTTCCTGTATTTCAAAGCTGTATTGGTTGATGCATACACATTTAGGATCACTATTCTTCTCTGTAGATTGATCCTTTTATACTTATGTAATGTCTCTTATTGACCCTACTAATGTCTTTGCTCTAAAGTCTATTTAATCTAATATTAATATAAACACTCTTGCTTTTATTAAATCAATATCTGCAAGATACAACTTTTTTTTTTTTTTTGAGATGGAGTTTCACTCTTGTTGCCCAGGCTAGTGTGCAATGGCGCAAACTGAGCTCACTGCAACCTCCGCTTCCCAGGTTCAAGCAATTCTCCTGCCTCAGCCTCCCAAGTAGCTGGGATTATAGGCATGTGCCACCACGCTCACCTAATTTCTTCTGTTTTTAGTAGAGACGGGGTTTTGCCACATTGGCCAGGCTGGTTTCGAACTCCTGACCTCAGGTGATCCACCCGCCTTGGCCTCCCAAAAGTGCTGGGACTACAAGTGTGACCCACTGGACCTGGCCTATGATACAACTTTATCCATTCTTTAGCTTTCAGCTTATGTGTCATTATATTTAAAGTAAGTTTCTTGTATACACAGTACCTGGCTTGTATTTCCCAATGCACTCTCTCTCTTAGTCAGTACAATTAGACCATTGACATTTGAAGTAATTATGGATATGTTAGAGCTAAGAACTGAGATTTTATTATTTATTTTCTCTTTTTACCCTCTGTTTCTTATTCCTCTGTTTCTCTTTTCTTGCCTTCCTGTTGGTTTCTGAATGATTTTTAGAATTCCATTTTGATTTATTTATGTATTAGAGTATATTGCTTTGTATATTTTGCTCAGTGGTTGCCTACATACCTACACAGTTTATTGTAAAAACTGCTATCACTGTTTCAATACTTAGCTTGAAGCATCCAGGCCTTACTGCTACTTAGGACCCTTTCCCCTTCCCATTTTTACAATATAATTGTCTTAAGTGTTGCTTTCACACATCGAGAATCACATCACATGATGTTATTATTTTTGTTTCAACCATCACATATAATATAAGAAACTCATGAGGTGAAAACTAGTAAAATCATTTGTATTTACCCTATTTTTATGCATTCCCAATATTCTTGTTTTCTTTATGGAATTTCAAGTATTCTGCTCCGGGTTTGTTTCTGCCTATCTAGTTACATTTGAGGTGAGTTTCTTGTAGACAACATATAATTGGCTCAGGTTTTAAATTCACTCTGCCAATCTTTTGGTTTAGTTAGATCATTGATATGGTTTGGATCTGTGTCCCCATCCAAATCTCACCTTGTATTGTAATCCCCAGTGTTGGAGGTGGGGCCTGGTGGGAGGTGATTGGATCATGGGGATGGAGTTCTCATGAATGGTTCAGCACCGTCCACCTCAGTGCTATAGAGTGAGCGAGGTCTCATGAGATCTGGTTGTTTAAAAGCATGTAGCATCTCTCTGCCCTCCAGCCATATGAAGATGCTTTCTCTGGCTTCGCATTCTGCCGTGAGTGAAAGCTCCCCGAGGCCTCCCCACTCATGCTTCCTGTACAGCCTGCAGAATTGTAGGCCAATTAAACCTCTTTTTAAAATAAATTACCCTGTCTCAGGTATTTCTTTATATCAATGTGAGAACAGACTAATACAACTGTCAACATTTAATGCCGTGACTATACTAGGGCTTAAGTCTGCCATTTAATTTTTTGTTTGCTCCTTCTGGTTTTACTTTTTCTGTTTTCTTTTCCTTTTCTTGTGGTCTTCCTGTGAGTTATCTGAATGTTTTTTAGAGTTCTGGTTTGATATATCTATGGTATTTTTAAGTGTATCTCCCGGGTAGCTTTTTTAGTGGTTATTCTAGGTATACACGTAAATTAGTCTGCTGATGTCATCATTTCATCAGTATGAGTCAAATGCAGAGCGCTTATCTCCATAATTATGGTTTTTCTTGTATCTGCATAATCCTCATACCAGGGTCTCTCAAACTTGTACCTACTGCCATTTTGGGTCAGATCTTTCTTTGTTGTGGATGGCTCGCATCTAGTGGATAGAGGTCATGGATGTAGGTAAACATCTTGCAATGCACAGGCCAGCCCCCCACACAACTATGGACTTTGAACAGATAAAGGGGCAGGGGGAAACCTGACTTGGTAGTCAAGATCCTGGACTAAGCAGTCAGATGAAAACTTGGGGACTGATTCTGCTATGTTCTAACTGGATCATGCTGGAAAACTGGCTGGATGTGCCTAAGCTGCAGTTGCCTCAAGTGTAAAATTGAAATAATAAGAGGATCCAATGAGATACTATGAGATTAGTGCTTAATACAGGAAATGGTGTAATAAAATAATAACAGCAATAGCCAGTAATGGTAATAAAATAATAACAACAATAATAATCATGCTTATTATATACCAGGTACTATTCTAGGCACTACCTCATATTATCTCATTTAATTGTTACAATGGCTCAGTGAGGTAGGTGCCATTATTGTCCTTGTTATGTAGATGAGGATTGTGAGGCATAGAGGGGTTAAGTAGTTTTCCCAGAACCCCAGGTACTAGAAACAGATGGGAACACTTACCAGCCCTAGGATTGGAGGGGCTGGGAGCAAGGGAATTACTAGAACTTGTGAGAACTGCAGCTGTAAGAGAGGATTGCCCATGAGGAGCTGAGGATACAGGAAGAGGAACACTGCTGTCTTCATCCGTTTTCTGTTGCTTATGTTAAAAGAAGAAAACAAACTCGGTACGATATTTAAAAAGGTTTATTCTGAGTCCATATAAGTGACCATAGCCTGGAGAACAGTCTCAACAGGTCCTGAGAAAGTGTGTCCAAGGCAGTCAGGTGACAGTTTGATTTTATACACTTTAGGGAGACAGAAGTTACAGACAAAGACACAAATCAATACATGTAAGGTATACATTGGCCTGGAAAGGTGGGGATATCTTGAAGGGGAGGGGGGAACTTACAGGTCACAGGTGGATTCAAAGATTTTCTGATTGGCAATTAGTTAAAAAGTTAGGTTTTGTCTAAACACTTAAAGTCAGTAGAAAGTAATGCTTGAGTTAAGATAAGAGGAGGGGCTGGGTGCGGTGGCTTATGTCTGTAATCCCAGTACTTTGGGACGCCGAGGCAGGAAGATTGCTTGAGGTCAGGAGTTTGAGACCAGCCTGACCAATATGTTGAAACCCTGTATCTACTAAAATTACAAAAATTAGCTGGGCATGGTGATGGGCACCTATAATCCCAGATACTTGAGTGGCTGAGGCAGGAAAAGTGCTTGAACTGGAAAGTGGAGGTTGCACTGAGCCAAGATCAGGCCACGGCACTACAGCCCAGGCGACAGAGCGAGACATCTCAAAAAAAGAAAAAAAAGAAAAAGAAGATAAGAGGGGGTTGTGGAAGCCAAGGTTCTTGTTATGTAGATGAAGCCTACAGGTAACGGGCTTCAGAGAGAATAGATGGTAAATATCTCTTTTTGGACCTTAAAATGTGTCAGACTCTTAGTTAATCTCCCCTACATCCTTGAAAACCTGGCTGTATTACTGGAGGTTCTCTGCACATACAAATCTCCCCAACAAAAGACAGCCCTGCAAGGCCATCTCAAAATATGTCAATGAAATATATCTTGGGGTAAAATATTTTTATTTCCTTCAGAGTCTGCTATCTGTCATGTGATGCTATACTAGAGTCAGGCTTTGAATTTGGTCCTTTTTTCACTAAGAGTCTGTTTTGTCAGTTTTATGATTTCTATTTTAATGTTAATGCTGGTCAGTTGTGCCTAAACTCCAAAAGGCAGAGGGTGTAATGGGGTATGTTCAACTTCTTTTTCCATCATGGGCAGAAATTCGGGTTTTCAGGTTTCTCCAGGGTCCCCTTGACCCAGAGTGGGTCTGTTCGGTTGGTTGGAGAAGCTTCGGATTTTATTTTTGCTTTACACTTACAACAGAATACCTGAAACTGGGTAATTTATAAAGAAAAATAATTTCCTTCTTATAACTATGGCAACAGAGAGTCCAAGGTCAAGGTGCTGTGTCTGGTGAGGGCCTTCTTGCTGGTGGGGACTCTGCATAGTCCCGAGGTGTGCAGGGCATCACATGGGGGTTGGGGAACTGAGCAAACTAATGTGCTACCTCTGATCTCTTTACCTCTTCTTATAAAACCATCCGTCACACCCACATGATCAATGAATGGATTAATCCATTCACAAGGGCAGAGCCTCCATGACCCAATCACCTCTTAGAGACCCCACCTGTCAATACTGCCATACTGGAGATTAAATTTCAATGTGAGTTTTTGGTGGGGCAAATATTCATACCATAGCAACAGCCACAGCTGCATCAGGACCCAGCAAGGAGGGTGGGAGTCTATTGCCCCCCTCTGTTCTTATTGGCCAAACACAGCAGAAAGCACAGGCCTGGGGAGACTGGGTGACCGGCTGTGGACATAGGTGTCTCTTAACACTAGAGCAGAGCCAAGAAGAAGGAAAAGAGATGGAGGTGGGAGAAACAGAACATCATACCGCAGGGCCATCGTCACGGTCTTCCAAATAGCACCCCTGCTGCTAGAGCTTCTGGCACAGAAAACCCAGAGTGGTCAACTACTCCTTGGTGACCCATGGAGGGTGGCTGGGGAAGGGTGTCAGTGATAGAGGCCTCTGAGCCGTGTAAACCTGGGTTATGGCACAGCCCTGCCGAGCCGAGCTTCCCTCACTGCAGAACTCAAAGGACCTTAACAGAATCTCCATTCCTTTAATTATCTAAATATTTAGTTGGTGCCTACACTGTGCCAAGTGCTATACAAGGTGCTGGGGACAGAGCTGTGCACAACCCAAACTCAGTCTCTGCCCTGGTGGAGTTGACCCTCCAGTGGGGGTGACAGGTACTAAATAATTGTAGGCTGTAGTAAGGACTGCGATAGAAATGAAACAGGGTATAAAATACAGAGAGTGCCTGGGTTAGGGGCATCATCTTAGGCAGGATAGTCAGGGCAGGCTTCTCTGAGGAGGTGACATTTGTGCTAAGACTTGGCAGAGAAGGCGCTCATCATACAAAATCCGGGGAAAAACTCTTCCCTGGATAAGGAAGAAAAAGTGCACAGACCCTGGTGCAGTGATATTGACATATATTATATTAAGAAATGTATATTTAGTCTTCTTCCAGGTTCCTGGCACAGAGGTCTTAAACCCTTGGAATTTCCTAAGTGATAGAGGTGAGAGGAGCATCTTTTGTTTTTCATAATAAGCTCCTTTCAACCTTACCTGGCTTTTATGCTAATGAGGTTACCCTTGGAGAATAGGAATTGGTTACCAGAGGATCCAACCAGGTGATTTCCATCCCCCCCAGCCTCCAGGGTCCAAGAAAGGGACTGGAAATTGACTAATCACTGAAGGCCAATGACTTAATCAATTATGGCTACATAACGAAGCCTCCATAAAAACCCTAATCAATGGGGTTCCAAGAGCTTCCCGGTTGGTGACGACATCCGAGAGCTAGAAGGGTGGCACCTGGGAGAGGACAAGGAAGCTCTGAGCCTCTCTCCACACTTGCCCTGGGGTCTCTCCATCTGTTTCTTCGTCTGTATCCTTCATGATTCCCTTCATAATAAACTGGTGTTGTGAGCTGTCCTAGCAAATTATTGAAAGGAGGGAGTCATGGAAACCCCTGACTTACAGCCCATTGTTCAGAAGCGTGGATCACAATCCAGGACCTGTGGCTGGTGTCTGAAGTAGGGGAAAGTTGTGGGACTGAGCCCTTACCCTGTGGGTCTGCACTCGCTCTAGGTAGTTAGTGTCAGAATTAAATTGTAGGATGCCCAGTTGGTGACCGGGGAGCTGAAGAATTGCTGAATGCCCGGGGAAAACCCATACATGTTGTATCAGAAGTATTGTGAGTATACACGAAAAATACAGGAAAACACTTTCATCCTTCTGGGCAAGATAAAGTTTGAGTCGTCCTGGCAACAGAAAGAAGCTGGTGGTGCTGGAGGAGAATTGAGAGGTAGGGGAGGGGTGGACAGGGACCAGGTATCACTTCCCCAGGTGGCTCTGGTGGGGAGTTTGCATTTTATTCTGAGAGCCATGAGAAGCCGGGGAGGTGTGAGCAGGTGAGTACCGGACTGGACCTAAGGCACAGTGAGTGCCTGGCACTTATACAATCTGGGAGCGAGGTCCCCTTCACTTTGGGCCCCCCGCTCTTCACTGATCTCCCCCAGTGCCAGCCTGCTGAGTGCTGTGATGTGATTTGCCACTTTAGGAAGAAGCCTCAGCTGTCGGGGGAGAATGGAGGGTAGGGGCAAGGGGAGATGGGAACGCCCCTCAGGCTGCTGTTACAGTTCCCAGGAGAGATGCCACAGTCAGCCCGTCCCCCCTGAGGAGCTGGAGTCCTCTCTGAGTCCCTGAAGCATGACTTTGGGGTGGTGTCCGGGTTCCCCCACAGATGGCAGCAACAAACAGATCCTTTCAAGGCCACAGAGACAGTGATGCAGCCAAGGCACTGCTTGCTCACAACGCCTCTCTCTCTTGTTTAAAATAAATGGGACCAGAAGTCTCTATCTGGGCAGGACCTGAAGGCTCACTTCCCCCTAAAAATAGAAAAATTACCATAGCGAGCAAAGAGCAGAGGGAGGTTCGTTATTTCTGCCTCCCTCACCCACCCTTTCTTACGGATCAGGCATCACAGTGGAATGTTCTTTCTTTTTTATCATTTTGTTTATTTTGCCATTTAAAACTAACATGAATAATTTTTGTTGTGGGATCCATCGACAAGAGGCTTTCTCACACTTCCCTATTGGACTGAGTTCTTATAACAGCCCCATTTCCCCATTTTACAATGGAAGAAACAGAGGTTCCTCACTGGCTGGTTCATGGGGAAACTGAGCTAGTGAGTGGAGGATCTTGGACTGAAACAGCTCTAAGCAGCAGCCCCCAGTGCTGGTTTAAACTCCTCACTGAGGCTGGATGTGGTGGCTCATGCCTATAATCGCAGTGCTTTGAGAA
Organism: Piliocolobus tephrosceles; assembly: GCF_002776525.5. NCBI lineage: Eukaryota > Metazoa > Chordata > Mammalia > Primates > Cercopithecidae > Piliocolobus > Piliocolobus tephrosceles. Next base: position 20,912,875 of record NC_045453.1, on the reverse strand, counting down.
GCTGAGGAAGACAAGAGTTTGAGATCAGCCTGGCAAACATGGTGAAATCCTGCTTCTACAAAAAGTACAAAAATTAGCTTGGCATGGTGGTACACACTTGTTATCCTGGCTACTTGGGAGGCTGAGGTGGGAGGATGGCTTGAACCTGGGAGGCGGAGGTTGCAGTGAGCCGAGATTGTGCCACTGTACTTCAGCCTGGCCAACAGAGCCAGACTCTGTCTTTAAATAAACTCCTCATTGAGTCCCCCACTGCTTGAGAGCTCGAACTTCATGTCACCCACCTCTGCAGCCTGGTGTGCTGGCAGACAGGAGAAGACTGGAAATGTTCACTCCCTCAGATTGGGCTGCTGCTGTCCCTTTCCCTGGGGACAGTTTGTTAAATTGGGAGGATTGTTCACAGACAGGCTGTTATCTGACTCGGGTCCTGGGCTGCCACCAACACACCCAGCTGGGCCCAGGGGAGAAATTCTATCTGCAGAAGTGGTCTCAAAGGGCTTTCCTGCCGGTCTATTGACCGAGCAAATTGCAAATATTTTTCTTTTGACTTTAGCACAGGTAAGTTTTTACTCTGCTATAGCTTCTGCTGTTCAAAGAAACTCTCATTGTTCTTGCCAGGAGACATTATACAAATCAGTATCTGCGAGCTGGCATCGGGTCTGCCTTTGTGTAAATATCCACTTGATTCTTTTCCTTCAGATCTGTGAATTCAGAGGCAAGAGGGAAAAAAAATAAAAGCATGAAGCAGAAATCCTGCATCCTGAAAGAAGCAACAGATCACCAAACACACTCCCTGTCTCCCAGCCTTCTTCTTTGCTTGGCTTTGCTTCTTTGCTTTGTCTCCTCCACAACAGTTTTCTGTCTGCTAAATGGAATTTAGATGCTCCTGTTACACCACTGCCTAAAAGGCAGATTCTAGAGGGACTGGCTTTGCACATGCAAAGGCCCTGTGGCAGGCGTGGCTGGAGCATAGTGAGCCTGGGGAAGAGCAGCAGGACCTGAGACCAGAGAGCAAGGTGGGATACGGATCCTGGAGGCTCTCAAGAGCTCTGGTAAGAAGTGCCAGCCATTGATCAGGTGAGGGCTGGGCCTAAGCCTCTGTCCACTGTCAAAGACAACAGAGTTTGGAACATGGTTGCTAGCAGCAAATATAAAGATACTCTAGGCAAGGCTTTGCAGTCGACTCTTAAATTGGTGATGATCCAATTGCAAATCTGTAGCCTTTTGGAATTCATTATTAGAAACGCGAAACATTCTTTTAGTTGCCAAGAATAGATAATTAGAATGAAAGCAAGTTGCTCCTCGTGTAACAGTGTGCATTAGGGATTATGCCTATAGATGTTTTTCAGGCAGTTTTCAAAAAGAATTTGCAGCCAGGAAGCAATCAGAGCCCAGGACTCGTGCTGACAATTTGACACATGGGAATATGGTGGCATTTAGAATGGGTCACATGGGCCACTGATGGGCATTTCCAGATTGTGGATACTGTTCAGGGAGTCTTGTTTCCAGGCAGAACTTTGCAAGGTGGACTTGAGCTTAGAGAAGTCGGGAAGGGCTAGGTTATGTGGGTCCTCATAGGCTGTGGTGAGGATTTGGGTTTTATTCTAGGGATGTGGGTCAGGTGGCCTTAAGCAGAGGAGAAGCATGGTCTGACTTAGGTCCCAGTAAGACCCTCTGGTTTCATGTGACAGGCAGTCAGCGGCAAGGGCAGAAGCTGAGAGACCGCAGAGAAAGCCACTGGGATAATCAGGTGAGAGATGATGAAGGAGCTTGGGTTGATCTGGGGCCACTGCACCTTCCAGGGAGAATGGGGACTGAGGTCAACGGGAAAAGGAAGGGGAAGGCTTCTAGGCTTTTCACCTGAACCACCAGGTTGGTGATTGAACCCCAGAACTTCTCACTTGGGATCAATAAATGCTTACTGTAGAATCCTTGGTTGAAGTCAGCTAAATATTAGGCTTGGATTATAGTTTTGTATTGATGAATCTTCATGAAAACCAGTAGAATACACTGGCATCGGAAAGGAAGCTACAGGTGACCTGCAGACACAGGGGAGAGCAGAGCTAGGAAGGTCATGGAAAGTGGAGACTCTACGAAGCTGTGTTTATGATGTACAACAGGTAGATGTGTAGGTGAATTTATGTGTGTATATTGTATGCACATATTGTTGGAAGAAACAAGATTTGAACTCAGCGCCCAGGTCTAACCACTGTGCTATCTAGCCAGTCTCTGAGAGAAGACATTGAATTGTTCCAGTTTGAAAGTTGTTTTTTCACTGTTATGAATAATGTTGCTAGATGTCTGTCTACATGCAACTGTGCACCCTGAGTGTTTCTGCCGATGGATGCCAGGGAGTGGATGCAGTGGTCTGAGAGCCCCTGGCATCTGTGGCCTCTGTCAGCTTCCAACCCTGGTGACTCTCCCTACTAGATCAGCACTCAGGAGCCTTAGTTATTTGCAGAAAGCAAGAAACACACACACGCACACACGTGCACACACACGTACACACGTGCACACGCATATGCACGCGTGCACACATGCACGTGCACGCACACACATGCGCACACACGCATGCACACACACGCACACGCATGCACACGTACACACACGCACACACACGCACGCCCACACGCACACACATGCGCACGTGCATACGCAGGCACGTACACATGCATGCGCACAAACATACATGCACACACACGTGCACACATGCGCATGCACACACGCACGCACACACACGCATGCACACATGCACGCACACACGCACACACGCACACGCGCATACGCAGGCACACACATGCATGTGCACAAACATACATGCGCACACACGTGCACACACGTGTGCATGCACACACGCACACATGCACACACACGCATCCACATACACGCACACGCATGCACACGTACACACACACGCACACACACACGCATGCACACATACAGGGTGTGTGTTCTTTCTGCAAAGATCTAGACCTTCCTCTCCAACTAAGAAACTGGCCTTTGAAGGTGACCAAGCTCCTTCCAAGAGATAGTGGACGAGAAGGGGGATGGGCCTTCTGCATGTCTGTGGTTCAACCCAGGTCAATGATGCTTGTCCACAAAAAAGTTAACTCATTTTCTTGCAGCCAGTTACGGCCGACATGCAGCAGTGGGGGTCAGGGAAAAACGTAGCATCTGCTATTTTCTGCTCATCCATGCAACAGTTCTGACAGTTCTCCGTGCTGGAGATTTCTCGTCCAAGACAATCCCAGGGTTCCTCCCTGTCCTAGAGAGAGTGAACAGGTGTCCACTCTGTCAACCTAAATTACAGAGAGACGTTCTCTAAAAGGAAAAGATACGTATTCAGGAATCAAGCCTTGCAATGGGAATACGGATGCTATTGTAAACAATGTGCGAACTCAGGGAGGTAAAGCCAGACAGAGGTTTTTAGAGGGAAAAATGAGAAAGATTAAAGAATTGTTTTGAAATAATTATCCTTGACTGCAAAGACCAATAACAAGGGTGGTGTCAGTCCAAGGCTGGACAGGCAGTTGCTGGGCAGATGTCCTTGCAGAAGTATTTTTTGTGTAAGGCTGCAGTGACCTTTTTGCAAGGTTGTGGCTTTCACAGTCTTTTATGATGGTTTTGTTATCAGGCATACAAGCCTGAGAACCCTCTCTTCATGGCCTTCGCCAGCTCTACATGGCCTTCCCCAGCTCTGCATGGCCTTCCCCAGCTCCGCATGGCCTTCCCTAGCTCTACATGGCCTTCCCCAGCTCCGCATGGCCTTCCCTAGCTCTACATGGCCTTCCCCAGCTCTTTACAGCCTTCTCCAGCTCTACATTACCTTCCCCAACTCTACTTGTCCAGGTTTTTAATTTGTTTGTTTTTTAAACATCAGTGACTCCATTTTGATTCTGACAACTTTCACAATCCTAACTTGCATCTGGTTGGGAGGACTAGGGCTAGACACAGCAAGGTGAGAAGCTCATTCTGTTTCCAAATCGTGAGGTACAGGTGGAGAGTGGTACCTTGTATAGATTCTCCCTTTCTCTATGGGGAGAGAAACGCAGTGATATCCGGACCTTGTTAGAACTGTCCTTTGGCCAGAAAGTCTATGGCAGGAATGGATTTTTTAGAAATACACTATGAACAGGTGTGACTGGCTTAATTCAACCCAGACAAACCTTTGGTGAGTCTCTTTGGAGGCCAGGATTTGGCCAGGCTCCGGGGCACCCAGATGGCAATTCATGGTCCTTGCCTTGAGAAGCAACCACTGTAGCTCAGGGGTTCCCAGTATCAGCTGTGCACATGCAATTGCACCATTTTTGCAACAACGCAATGCCATCTGTAGAATTGCCTGAGGTTTCTCTGAACTGGACTTCGTATTTTTATGGTTGAGTAATTTTGGACTGTGAATAGGAAAGCAATATCCACTGATGTAAGTAAGAGGCCATTGTAAACCGAAGCACAGTGCAGTTATTAAGCTTCAGCACATTGCTGCCTTCACGGTGGTTTGTAAGTGTCTATTTCTGAGTGTGATTAGGAGAGAGGCGTTCAAGGCAATGAGCCCCTGAGACTTTCTCCCTGACTGTTAAGGATGGAGGCTGGAAAAGGAAAAAACATTGCCAAGTGTGAGTCCCAGGCATTTAATACTGGAGCCATGCTTATGACATTTAAGGAGTGCTATGTGGCAGTCAGTGGCTCTTGTGTCTGAGGCTTAAGGATACAGTCAATCCCCAAACCCCAGAATGTCAGGGGTGGAGTCGCCACTGCTCACTGTCCTGAGGGTCCACACCAGGTAGAAATCAGGTGCTTTTTAGAGAATATCCCAGAATGTTGCATTTCAAGTGTGCTGCCACCAAACTAGATTAAAAGCAAAAAAAGAATATTTGCTGTTCAGAATTTTGTTGCATGAGAACATCTCCATCTATTATACTGAAGGCCACACACTGACTTCGTGATCTGGGCCTGATCAATCACTGCTCCCCATGCACACATGCCTCTGAGCTTTTGAGCGTGTGTAGCAAGGGGCGGAGATGAGAACAGAGGAGCAACAAAGGCTGATCACGAAGGCCCAGGAGGCCTTGCAAGAGGGCTTGGATTTAATTCTAAGAACAATGGAAGGCCATTGATGCATTCTAAGCAAGTGAAGGATATCTCCTTCATGTTCTTAAAGGCCTACCCTGGCTGTGGGTGAAGAGGGTGGCCCAGGGACAAGAGCAGAAGCAGGGAGATCAGGTGGTGTTTGCAGTGGTCCAGGTGGGAGATGCTGGTGGCACGGAGCAGGACGGGGCGCTGCAGAGGGAGAGAGGTGAGTGGATTCCGGTGCTGCTTGGAAGGTCGGCAGGGTTTGCTGATAGATCTCAGGTGGGCGGGTGAGGGAAGAGGAATCGGGGATGACTCCTAGATTTTGGCCGAGCCGTTGGGCAGATGGTGGTGCCATTTACAGAGATGAGAACGCAGGGGCAGGAGGAACAGATTGGGAGAGGTGGGGAAGGGTGGACATTAAGCTGCTTTGCAGACGTTGCCCCCCTAGGCCAGTGGCTGGTTTACTGGCTCTATGTGGCCAACTCCCCAAATTTGGAAATACAGCTTATAGGCCTTGCCTCGTTGAACAGAAAACCTGCTGCCAAGGACAAAGCGTTATTGAATCACAGATAAAATTGTCAGGAAAGGACAATTTCTGGGTGGAGCTTCTCAGAGAAGAGATGAGCAATGACTGCAGAGTCCCATTGATTATACCTGTGTCCTTCGTGTCCTGCCCTTTCCCTGGGGCCTGCTGCCATCTCCCTTCCAGTGACGATGACCATATCAGAATTTTCTCCCAGAAGCTTCTACAACTAGAGCCAGCAGAAGGTGGAGGAGAAAAAATTCACAGTATGATTTTTCAGTCCAGTGTTCATTAATGAAATTCAATTCCGCCTCTTCGACATCTGCTTAATTGATTTTGAGTTTAGGAACCAATTTTGAGCCTTGACTTTTTGTAGCTAAAACCAGCAATGACATTTGACTTGATTTGGTAATAACTGAGAGTCAGGAATTGTTCACCTTGGCACCGTCGGGAGGAAGCCTCATCTGAGAAGTGGGTCATGGGAATCCAGTGTCCTCATTCTGGATTGAGTTACAGGCATGGCAAGAGTTGCCACCACATCAGTGAGCATGTTACCGTGTGAAAAACAATGGATTTGCTCTGCCCAGATGTGATTTCTGATTGCTGTTTTTTGTCCCCTAGCCCTTTCTCAAAACCCCTGCTGAGGACAGTGCTGTTCTGGGGCGGGTGGTCAGGCCTGATGGGGCCCAGTTTGCTGTGGCTGGTAAGCAGGTGAGGCCATGGGCACTGCGGACAGCTCAGAAGCCGATCCCATGGACTGTGGATGTTCCAGGGACACCTGAGGCTGGGCAAGGGCTGCTGAGTGAATTCTAGCCTGGCAGGCGGATACCAGGGCAGGAGGATGGTTCAAGACACAGGTGCTTTCCTGCTTTCCCACAGGTGCTCACTGCCCCTCACCCCTGCCTTTCCACTTCGTAGTCTATCCCCAGCCTCCACCTGAAACCACCTCTCACCATGCCAGACCTGCAGCCCCCCTTCTCCTATGAACACCTACAGGCTTGTTTTGGAACTTGTCTCTGTGCCACACGCGAAAGTTCTATTTGCAGGTTTATCTGATCTCTTGAGCTAGAGCCAGAGGTTGCAAACTCAGCATCTACAGGGACTGGGAGTAGGGTTAATGTCAATTAGAGAATTGGACATGGAGGGGATTATGGTGGGCAGGTGTCTAGAAAAGTGCCCAGTCTAGAAAACAGCCCTTGCTACACTCCCCATGTGGAAAGGGAAACAGTATGAGCAGGTCTTCCAACTCTTCGAGCATAGTCAAAAGTAAAGTCTCTCAATTGGAAAAGAAGTTGGGGTCAGGCATGGTGACTCATGGCAGCATTTTTGGAGGCTGAAGCTGGTGGATCACCTGAAGGCAGGAGTTCGAGCCCAGCCCGGCCAAAATGGCGAAATCCCATCTCTACTAAAAATACAAAAATTAGCCTGGCGTGGTGGCATGTGCGTTTAATTCCAGGTACTCAGGAGGCTGAGGTAGGAGAATTGCCTGAACATGGGAGGCAGAGGTTTCAGTGAGCTGAGATTACACCATTGCACTCCAGCCTGGGCATCTGAGTGAGACACTGTGAAAGAAAGAAAGAAAGAAAGAAAGAAAGAAAGAAAGAAAGGAAAGAAAGAA